>NC_037681.1:67045589-67238719 GCF_003255815.1 Theropithecus gelada | reverse complement strand
CCCCCCTCCCCATGATAGGCCCCGGTGTGTGATGTTCCCCTTCCCGAGTCCAAGTGATCTCATTGTTCAGTTCCCACCTATGAGTGACAACATGCGGTGTTTGGTTTTCTGTTCTTGCGATAGTTTGCTAAGAATGATGGTTTCCAGCTGCATCCATGTCCCTACAAAGGACACAAACTCACCCTTTTTTATGGCTGCATAGTATTCCATGGTGTATATGTGCCACATTTTCTTAATCCAGTCTGTCACTGATGGACATTTGGGTTGATTCCAAGTCTTTGCTATTGTGAATAGTGCCGCAATAAACATACGTGTGCATGTGTCTTTATAGCAGCATGATTTATAATCCTTTGGGTATATACCCAGTAATGGGATGGCTGGGTCATATGGTACATCTAGTTCTAGATCTTTGAGGAATCGCCATACTGTTTTCCATAATGGTTGAACTAGTTTACAATCCCACCAACAGTGTAAAAGTGTTCCTATTTCTCCACATCGGGCCACACAGTCTCTGTGGCAACTACTGAACTCTGCCACTGTGGCCTGAATGCAGCCATAGGCGACATGCAAGTGAATAAGCATAGCTGCATGTCAATATAACTTTACTTATGGTCAGTGAAACTTAAATTTCATATAATTTTCCCTTGTCACAAAATATTATTCTTCTGATTTTCATTAACCATTTAAAAATGTAAAATCCATTCTTAGTTCATGGTGGGCTGTACAAAAACAAGTGGTGGGCTAGATTTTGCCCATTCACCATAGTTTGCCAACCCCTGATGTACTACATAAAACATTTAAGATTATGTTTACCAAATCTAACAGTCATTCTATGGAACAGTTTGAAGATCAGTACTCTAAGAAGATGATCTTAAGTGCATAAAGTAAATGGATGATCAGTAGGGCATAAAGTGATAAAATAGAAAACTTTCTTAGAAAAATAGTACACACACAGAATAACTAAAATACTCCAGAAATACTTTTAAAAATCTAACCCTCATTTTAAGTCCCACCACCTAGAGATAATCACTGTTAATATTTTGGTGAGTATCTTTCCACATGTTCTCTTTTATGCAAAACCTGTATATAATCTTCTCTTACAATAACAATAAAAAAAAAAACTCTTCCATGTCTGCGTCTACATTCCTTTTTATTTCTTATAAAGTGTATTTTGTTTTTAAGTAAACTATGTCAGAGATGGAATCAGGCTAGCAAAAGAGATAAACCTCTGGCAATTACATTTTTTAACAGTAAATCTAAGAGTCTTTGAAGTAAGTAATCAAAGAAATAAAACTCTGGAAAAAAGCTGAATCTTGAAAAAAGAGAGTAATAATGATGATAGTAATGGCTGTGATGACAATTTACATTACTGGGGGCTAACAATGTACCAGACTCTGACATAAGCATTTTACTTCTCCCAACAACCCTACGAGTAATAATCATCTCAATTTTATAGATGTAGAAACCCATACATCTGAGAGATTAATAACAACTTGGACTTCAATTTCTTCTATTATTATTTAGTCTATTCAGCTTCTCTCCTCTTTAGTCAATTTTAAAATTGTATATTAATTCTTCTAAGTCCAAGTACTATAGTGTCATTAAGTTGTTTAAAACTTCAGAGAATACATCATTTCCGTATTTTGAATTATTGGAGAGCATAAAAAGATGGAATATATCTCAAATTATTATACAAACTCAGCATCACTCCAACATGAAAATTTGACAGAGGTAGCACATGCAGACTCAAAAGAAAATTTCTAGCTTATTCCATTTTAATTGTAATGAAACAATACTCTGACCAAAAGAATCTCAAGTATATTCATGGGCCTACCAACAATGTTTTGGTATCTCTACTCTATATGCCTATCAACTATTAAACCCACAACCCTTTGTGTAGGCCTGTATACCACTCAGAAATGTTCTGGTACTATTGTAACAAATGGTTCTATATTAATAAGTTCTACTGCTTCTCTGAATACTACTTTTAATTATATGGTCAGTTAAGAATGTATTTTGTAATCATATGCCTAATTTCAAGGGATGGAGTTTAATAAGTTCTTATATTTTTCTCTGTACATTAATATAGTGGTCCATTTTTAAAAAGAAGACACAGAACCAAATTAAGAGTCATGTGTTATATAGTCCCTACAACCCTACTCTCCAAAAAAGACAATTTTAGGGCTATTTCTTTTTCTAATTAAAAAAAAAAAAAAGTATTTAATTTTACATTTCCAGTTCCTAAGTTTTATCCATCCACACAATTCTAACTTCTAGTATCATGTAGGAGGACGCACCAGGCCTAGCAGAAATCCTATTCTTAAGCCCAAATCTCTTGTAAGATACTGCCTATGCTTTGCTTAGGGCACCAGAATGAAAAGCGGACAGACAATGAAATAATCAAACACTTGGGAGGCAGGAGCAGAAAGGATGAATTCCAGTATTACCATTTAAGAATGCTAGAACCTTGAATGTCTTTCTTCGTATTTCTGAACCTAAATTTGCCCCTTGGTACAATGAGGATAACATCTACCTTATGGTTTGGATGTGACGATAGAAATAATATACATAAAATGCTTGGCTCGTAGGAGACCCTCAAAAGACAGAGAGGTTTTAAAAATGTTACCAGCATCTAGCATCTAGCATCTTCAGCTTTTCTCTCTTTTAAAAATTATCTAGCATCTTCAGCTTTTCTCTCTTTTAAAAAACACTTCTTTCAGTTCTTCTGGATCATGCCACAAATGTCATTTTCCTATGTACAGTATCTGCCACAGTGAAAGTTCTATCCATGACTCCAACTTTCATATCATAGCCTAAGAAACGCTATGGAGATTTTCTTATATAATATATCTTATATAATATACTAACAAATATACCATTCATTGAAATGTTTCTTATTTGGCCAGCATTACTGGCAGACTGGTATAACACAAATAACATAAGCCTTAGATTTAGCAGGACCTAAAATCAAATTCAAGCTCTCGCTAGCTGTGTAAGAGACCTAAGTCTTGGCCTTTCCAGGATAACATGACATAAGGTAAGAACAACTAAGCATATATAATAGCGCCTCAAAAATGATAGCTTCTGATATACAACCAATCCAAAGCATGTTAATTCATGTTAGTGACAGTAGCAAAAAGTAAGGCTATTTTATGCTTAGGGAAAGATTATTGCTGAGTCAGTTCTGCATTGATATCCCACCTCCAGGGAGACTACTTCTGTTAGCAAACCAACTTAGTAAAGTAAATAACATTTTACTCAGCTTTATAACCAAATGTGACTAGTACTGTCAGCACTGCCTCTACTGATCATGCTTACTACAGCACAGGGCATCAATGCTTCCTACAAATCTCCCTTAACATAAAAGGTAGTTAAATATAAACAAAAAATCCAACAAAGTAAAACAACTCTCAGTTGAGGAATTTAGTAGATAGCTTAATCCAGCAAAGAGTCTCTGATTGGGGGAACTACTTAACAGTGAGCTCATTATGATCCTGCTAATAATTTACAAATAATATTCAGTTACCAATGGTAAGTGAGCAAATGGAATCTGCACCACTTCCTTCTCTAGGGAGGATAACCATTTTATAACCCCAGCAGTTTAAATCAAGTATCACAAGAAATACAAAGACTCTAAGGACTAAAATAAAATAATGTTTTGATAATAACAACTTTTTTACTTTTTATCTAAAACTGTTTAGACTACATTTACTAATCTTTAACAAACTTAAAGATACTACTGTCTCCTATGCCAACTTTTAGCTCTAAAAAAAAACTAATGGAAAATAATTTGACAACTTGTAATGAATCCAAGAAAGGAAAAAAAAAAGAAAGAAACCAATCAGGACAATGTGCACCCCTTTTTGGATCTACCTTCCCTGACACCATAAAAAAAAGGAAAATTTGTCCGGACACAGTGGCTCATGCTTACAATCCCAACACTTTTGGAGGCCGAGGCAGGAGGATCACTTGAGCCCAGGAGTTTAAGATCAGCCTGAGCAACACAGAGAGACCTTGTTTCTACAAAAAATTTTCCAAAATTAGCCAGGCCAGGTGGCACGCATCTGTGGTCCCAGCGACTCAGGAGGCTGAGGTGGGAGGATTGCTGGAACCTGGGAGGCTGAGGCTGCAGTGAGCCAAGATCGCACCACTGCACAACAGCCTGGGTGACAGAGTGAGACTATGTCTCAAAAAAAAAAAAAAAAAAAGAAAAGAAAAGAGAAAAGACAATAATGGAAACATCTTAAAATTAGTCTTTAGAAGGATATTTGAGAAGGGTATCAGGAGAAGTAAAGGCAAATAAGGATAACTTTTAATCATGTAAGAAAACAAATGTAAAGAGAAGCATGTTGAACAAAATCAACTAGAAACTTCAAGTAATACAGTTTAGTTTTGGTTTTACCAATTAGCATGTAACATACAAATTTAGTTTTTAGAATTAGGACAATCAAGAAATCTTTAGTTTATTAACAACTAAAATTAAACATAACCTATCAAAAGCTGAGAAGCTGAAAAGATTTTTAAAATATTCATTTTAACATTTGCTGAGTACCACATGTGGTCAACATGATGATAAAGTTCAAGCTCTCAGATGTGAATATTTAAAGCTCTTTCTCTGTGTCTATTTACTCTAAATTCACCTTCGATTTAAGCAAACTATTTGCTAGATACCAAGTGCATACTTAGAAACTGCAAATTAGAAGGGGTGGGGATGTGGTAATAGAGGAGCACTACATGTAAGTACAATGACCACAGCAAGAGAAGACCAAAGAAACCTTAAAAAGTGTAACAGTCCAGGGCCACAGACTACATGGACACATTATGCAAGAATAAAAAAGGGAACACATGGAGACATAAAGATTTAAAAGATAAAAGACCAGTTGGGCACAGTGGCTCATGCCTGTAATTCTTAGCACTTTGGGAGGCCAAGGCAGGCAGATCGCTTGAGCCCAGGAGTTTGAGACCAGCCTGGGCAACAAGGCAAAACCCTACCTCTATATACAAAAGTTAGCCAGGTGTGGTGGTGTGTGCGTGTGGTCCCAGTTACTCTGGAGGCTGAGGTGGGAGGATCACTTGAGCCCAGGAGGTCAAGGCTGCAGTGAGTTGTGTCTGCACCACTGCACTCCAGCCTGGCCAACAGAGCAAAACCCTGTCTCAAAAAAAAAAAAAAAAAAAAAAAAGTAAGAGACCAAGACCACTAAGCAAATAAATTTAAAAACTAAGAAGAAATGACTAGATTTTTAGAAAAACATAAATTACCAAAACTGACTCAAGAAGAAATTAAAAATCAAAAGCCGTTAAAGACTTTGAAACAGTAATTAAAATCCTTGCTGAAGGAAAACGCCAGTCTATGCAAAGTGTTCCAGGCAGAAGAAACAATTCTGTCTAGCAACCTTGATGTGTAATCACTGATGGCCAGAACAAGAGATCAAAAGACATGCAACAGCCAGCTCAATAAGGCAAGAAAAAGGAATAAAGTCATGCAAATTGGAAGAGAAAATAAAACTCCATTTTCTGATGACACAATTGTCTACACAGAAAACCCTAAGGAATCTTAAGAAAGAAAAGTAAATTTTGCAGTTTACTAGGGTCACAGGATATAAGATCAACACACAAAAATCAATTACATAACTATATGCCATACTAACAACAAACATGTAGAAACCAAAATTAAAAGAGATGCAACAAAAAAATGTAAAGGAGACAGGCTGATGGGATATTTCTTTTCTTTTTTTTTTTTTTTGAGACAGCATCTCGCTCTGTCACCCAGGCTGGAGTGCAGTGGCGTGATCTCGGCTCACTGCAAGCTCTGCCTCCCAGGTTCACGCCATTCTCCTGCCTCAGCCTCCCGAATAGCTGGGACTACAGGCGCCCGCCACCACGCCCAGCTAATGTTTTGTATTTTTAGTAGAGACAGGGTTTCACCGTGTTAGCCAGGATGGTCTCCATCTCCTGAACTCGTGATCCGCTCGCCTTGGCCTCCCAAAGTGCTGGGATTACAGGCGTGAACCACCGCGCCTGGCCCTGATGGAATATTGCTATACTCCAAAGGAGAAGATTCAAATGGCAAGAGAGAAAACATGCTAGATATCCTAGAGTTACCACTGTCTTTGTACTTACTCTGGGGAGTGGTGAATAATAAGAATGTGGGTCTATAGTCTACTTCACAGCCATATCAGGCCTATCCCTCCTCTCTATTTCCACTGCCCCCTAACAGGTTCAGTCTTCATCATTTGCATGGATGAATCAGATGCCTAAAGAGTCTACCTTTCTCCACTCTCACTCCCTTCTGGAGCATCCTTCATAATATTGATCCCAGGATTTCAAGCATCAAAGAAAAAAAAAAAAAATCAAAGTGCTCTGTGTCTGGCTACTTCCTCCACCCTTTAAAAACTGGGAAGAAAAAGTACAGCAAAACAACAGTTAAGGGTACTATAATTTAGGAATATTAAGATAATATAGCTGGAATTATGCCATCTGGAGAATGAAGGTGATCAAATGGTTGTTTTTACATATACAGAGACTCTTTCTTTAAAAAGAGGAATTCTGACTGACCACTCTTTGATCCTTCTAAAGACCAAAGACAAAGAAACTCTCAGGAAAAAATTAACTTTCAAATGATTAAAAATGTAAACAAACAACCAAAAGAGATTTGTGAAGAGTCTTTCACGGGAAATGTTAAAGAGGATAAACAACGCTCTGTCTCTAGCCAGCCCAGGCAGTCCTTCCTCTACACGCAACTCAATTAACCTCAAAGAGCTGTGATTTTTCTTTTAATATCAGAATTTTTAAAATAAGCAGAGTATTCCACAAATGGAATCAAGTTATTTAAGGTCTAACATAGCGTAACAGTTACAACTAATTTTGATCATACTACTCTCCAATTAAATTAAAGTAAAATCCTAATGTATAATACTGAGTTATTTAAATAGTCTCATACTCCACAGCTGGACATGTTTTTGATCAGGTACAAATTTATGTTCAATTTGAACAATGTAAATGCAGTGTCAGATACAAAAATATGTAATCAAAGAAATGCTGTTCTTCCAACACAAACTTTCCCTTTCCTGTCTCCCCCTAAAATAACTTCCTACACAGTTTAAGGTATAGTCATTTCCCATAAACATGGCTTGAGATTGAGACTTCTTTTGCAGATAAAGAAAAGGAGGTTTAAACAGTCTCAAAGATAAACTGAGTAGTTTAAAGCAGAATTCTCAATATTCTTTGATAAGGATGTAGTGCTTCATTAATATCCCCAAAATTCTTAGACATTCTCTGAGATGTGAAATGAATTAACACTTACTATTAACTTAAACAGTTCGCATCATAATTGTTTGAAGTGTAGTGGGTAAAAACCCTTTCTCATTGCTTGCAGGTCAATCCTGGAAATCCACTTAAATGGGATGATTCTACATCTTGTTATATAGATTTTCTAATTTTCACAACAAAATGTAAAACTTTCCAGGGGAAATACTTAGATCTAGTATGGATGAACCATTCCACAACTATTTCCCAAGTACTAAATAGAAATCACAAATACACGTAAAATAAAATCAGGTCAAAAATCTTGATTACGGCAGGGGATGGCGGCTCATGCACGTAATCCCTGCACTTTGGGAGGCCGAGGTGGGTGGATCACCTGAGGTCATGAGTTCAAGACCAGCCTGACTAACATGGTAAAACCCCATTTCTACTAAAAATACAAAAAATTAGTGGGCATGGGGGTGCACGCCTGTAATCCCAGCTACTCGGGAGGCTGAGGCAGGAGAATCGCTTGAACCTGGGAGGTGGAGGTTGCAGTAAGCCAAGCTTGCACCATTGTACTCCAGCTTGGGCAACAAGAGCAAAATTCCCTCTCAAAAAAAAAAAAAAAAAAATCTTGATTATTATTTTGAAATAACTAGTTTGGGACTATCTCACCACCCACACTGATTTTCTATGTTCTATCCATTATCAAATTACTTCACCAGAAATATATATATATGTGGTTTGTATTATTTTGGCTCCCTACACAAATACTATACCAGAATTACAACTTAATGTTATGCTCTCAACTTCTTAAGAGTGTATCAAATAAGTGGTCTTGTATTATTCCAGGTTCTATAAAAATGGTATCAAAGGGCTGGGTGCAGTGGCTCATGCCTGTAATCCCAGAACTCTGGGAGGCAGAGGTGGCTGGACCACTTGAGGTCAGCAGTTCATGACCAGCCTGACCAACATGGTGAAACCCCATCTCTACTAAAAATACAAAAGTTAGCCGGGTGTGGTGGCGCACGCCTGTAATCCCAGCTACTCGGAGGCCGAGGGAGGAGAATCGCTTGATCCCGGAAGGAGGAGGTTGCAGTGAGCTGAGATTGCACCACTGCACTCTAGCCTGGGCAATAGAGTGAGACTCCTTCTCAAAAAAAAAAAAAAAAAAAAAAGAGTATCAAAGACATCACCCCTGATATAAACACCTACACAAAAATTTCCTCTTTGACTTTACTGCCAAGGTTTCTCTTTAAAAAACTGATATGCTTCCTTTATGCAGAAAATTGAGAAAAATACAACTCATTGTGTTTCTCCTTTTTCTCCTATTACCAACAGAAAATACAAATGGAAGGCCTTTGCTTAAATTTCTGATATATTTGGAGATGCCCCCCAGTTCCTTGTATGACTTTTAATCAATCATCATTATACTAAATATTCGAGTATACGTATGTTTGCCAGAAGCATATGAACCATCTTGAGTAGGGGTTGGGTAAAATGAGGCTGAGACCTACTGGGCTGTATTCCTAGACAGTGAAGGCATTCTAAGTCACAGGATGAGATAGGAGGTCAGCACAAAATACAGGTCATAAAGACCTTGCTGATAACAGACTGCATTACAGAAGCCAGCCAAAACCCCCGAAAACCAAGAAGGCCACAAGAGTGACCTCTGGTTATCCTCACTGTTACACTCCCATCAGCGCCATGACAGTTTACAAATGCCATGGTAAAGTCAGGAAGCTACCCTATATGGTCTAAAAAGTGGAGGCATGAATAATCCACCCCTTGTTTAGCGTATCATTAAGAAATAACCATAAAAATGGGCAACCAGCAGCTCACGGGGCCACTCTATGGAACAGCCATTCTTTTATTCCTTTACTTTCCTAATAAACTTGCTTTCACTTTACTCTATGGACCCACCCTGAATTCTTCCTTGCGCGAGATCCAAGAACCTTCTCTTGGGGGTCTGGATCAGGACCCCTTTCCTGTAACATGTTGATTATACACACACACACATATATATATAAAATAGATATATATATATATGTGTGTGTGTCTATATATATAAAATAAATACAAATTTTATATGGTGGTGGGCAGATATATATATAGTGGAGGGAGGGAGGAAGTAGACGAAAAACTTATAAAAAGTGAACAGTCAAGTTTTCTGAAACTAAAAAACTATACTTTGGGGCCTAAAATTGAGTAATCTCAAATGTTCCCATAAGATGAATGGGTAAGAATTTCAACGGATTGTAAAAACATAAACCTACCATTAAAATGTAGTAAACAGGCTGGGCGCGGCAGCTCATGCCTGTAATCCCAGCACTTTGGGAGGCCGAGGTGGGCAGATCACAAGGTCAAGAGTTCGAGACTAGCCTGGCCATCATGGTGAAACCCCGCGTCTCTACTAAAAATACAAAAATTAGCCAGGTGTAGTGACGTGCACCTGTAATGCGCGATACTCGGGAGGCTGAGGCAGGAGAATCACTTAAACCTGGGAGGCGGAGGATGCGGTGAGCAGAGACTGTGCCACTGCACTCCAGCCTGGGTGACAGAGTGAGACTCTGTCTCAAAAAAAAAAAAAAAAAAAAAAAAAAAAAAGTAGTAAACATAGAAAAACTTATGATTTCTCAAATAAGAGATGAGAAGGCCTATTTAAGCAAAATGCTGAAGCAATAAACCAAAAGGCAATGATCAAAAGACTAAATGACATAAAATTTAAGACTTCTGTATACCAAAAATGTCATAAACAAAGGTAAGTGATAAGCTGAATAAAACATTTTCAACATGACATATGGAGATGACATATGACAATATGTTGTCATATGCTGAAAATTAATATATGTAATTTATAAGAAAAAGATATGCCAGACGCAGTGGTATGCGCCTATAGACCAGCTACTAAGAAGGTGGGAGTGGCGGTGGGGGTGTGGAGAGGATGCTTGCTTGAGCCCAGGACTTCAAAGTCCAGCCTGGGCAACAAAGCAAGACCTGTCTCTATTTAAAAAAGAAAACAAGACAAAGAAAATGGTAAAACACAACAACTCAATTAAAAAACAGCAAAGGATATCTCCAGAATAATCACAAATCAGATGTATACTTGGCCAGTAAATATATGGAAAAAAGGTCATTCTTGGAATTTGTCAAAGACATCCAAATTAAAATGTGATACAAGATTTATCACTAACCAAACTGGCAAAGTCTGCTTTTATTTCTTTTACATTTTAATGGTACTATCTAGCATGGGTATTGAGAAAGTAGCACTGTCACACACTAATGTGAGAGCATAGATCCACATGACATTTCAAAAAGGAAACTGTATATTATGTACCAAAGCTTTAAAACTATGCACATCTTTCTATCCAAGGCTTCACAATTAGAAATTTATTCCAAGAACATAATCAGATAAGGATACAGATTTATAT
The DNA here is from genome assembly GCF_003255815.1 of Theropithecus gelada. Taxonomy (NCBI): domain Eukaryota; kingdom Metazoa; phylum Chordata; class Mammalia; order Primates; family Cercopithecidae; genus Theropithecus; species Theropithecus gelada. Next base: position 67,228,043 of record NC_037681.1, on the reverse strand, counting down.
GCAGGAAATATTCATCATAGCATTAGTTATATTAGGAAAAAATTGGCAATAATCATATTGCTCAGTGAACAGAGGACTGGTTAAATAAATTCTGGTGCCTTTATATGCTGGAATAATAGACATAAAAAACCATGTTTCTGGAGCATTTAATATTCTGGAAATGTTCATGATATTAAATAAAAATGGTTATAAAACAGTACAACTAAATAGACCGTAACACACATATACACCACAAACATTTTTAAAAAATATATAGTTAGGAAATAACACTGTGGTTATCTCTGGATAGTTCCTATTTATTGTAATTTCATTTTTTTTTCTTTTTTGTACTTTCAAATTATTAAATCCAATATTTTTAAAATGCTATTTAAAAAGGAAATAGATCTTGGGGCCAGGTGCGGTGGCTCATGCCTGTAATCCCGGCACTTTGGGATTTGTAAAAATACAAAAATTAGCTCAGCATGGTGGCGCACACCTGTAATCCCAGCTACTCGGACACTGGAGTAAAAGAATTGCTTGAACCTGGGAGGCAGAGGTTGCAGTGAGCTGAGATCATGCCACTGCACTCCAGCCTGGGTGGCAGAGCAAGACTCCATTTCAAATAAATAAAAAGGAAGTCAATCTTGAAAAAGATCAATCTAATTTCATATTATAAACTCAAAGATACATGCAAAATGCAGAAGAAATGGATGATGAAATATTTTTAAAACTTTTTAAAGATGAAGCAACAGTGAGGAAGTAAAGACACAAATAAATGGTGGATTAGAGGGGCAGAGAACACAATCAATGGAGAAAGGAATCACAAATACAGGTCTCCACTCAAGCCAGTGTGACTTTCTCAAACAGTATTGGGAATTAGTGGTAAGTAATACAACTAATGAATTTCAACTCATTTATGAGTCTCTTCTGGTTGCAAGGTTCTGACACACTAAGGGTAGACAAATGTAGGTGTGTATGGCTGAGGAAGGATCCTGATTAATAAGCATGGATTTGATAGTCAGAAGTCCAAGAACAAAATCAGTAACACAAGTGGGTCTGGGCCTCAAGAATACTGGGACTGAGAATGGGTGTGGTTCCAGGTCTGCCCTAGGAGGCAGCAAGAGGAGCAGTAGGCAATGGCAGATCCTCATCCTAGAACTTTGGTTCTTACTGGCACCCAGCAACTCCCTGGGTATCAGCTTTAGATATGTGATTTGCCTCCAGCCACCAGCTGTATCTCTGCTTCTAGACTCTGTATTCTTCTACCTCATAGGTGCCACTTTCTCATACCTTTTGCTAATTCTTGGTCTATCACAGGCCCCTCCTATCTCTTTCTCTTGATTTTTCAAATTCTGCTTCCAATACTTAACTGTCTATCTCTATTTCTTTTTGTGAGTTTTATGATACGCATCATGTGTATCCTTACAGTAACCAGCACTCTACCTTGTTTATCTGGAGTACATCCAGACAGAAAATTAAAAGCAAAAGCAATAGTTCTTTAACCAAATATAGCCAATTGTAAGGCCTGTCAGAACCTGATTGGTTAAGCTCATTCCCATTTGGAGACAACTTTCTGTGCTAGTCCACCTGGTTGGGCAGTGTCCGACCAATCACTGGTGACTTTAATTTGGATACCCATGCCAGTCCAATCACCTATTGCCAGGTAAGGTAAGGTCTTTCACGATCTAAAGCACAGCTACCTTGGTTTACTCCCTCAGTGAATGTTCTCCTTAGACATGACTGTAGGAATAGCAGGCACTGAAATTCCTCAGTGACAGAATGCAATAACAAAAGGTCTTATCCAGTACTTCATAACTCATGTTCCCTAGAATTCTAGTATATCACATGATATTAAGAAGTATTCTACAAATAAAGGTATCCATTTGAATACGTTAATACCTTCGTTCTCTGAGAGAGGTGATCCTCCTGGGCATTATTTCAACTGGTCACAGCTGCGTTTTTCAGTGTTATAAAGTAGAGCAGAATACATATATTATATTGATACAATGGAATAGTATATGCACAATGGATTAGAGAAATAAAAATATACACATGAATACTGACATGTATACCTATGTGTGTAGACATGTGTACAAGAGAGGCAAAACTGAACTGTACCATTTAGGGATGCACATGTAGATGGTAAAAGTTTAAAGAGAAAGAAAAAATGATGTTCACAAAAGAATATAGTTACTTTTGGGGGATGGGATGCAGTGGGGACAGATGGAGTTTGACTGGGGAAGGGCACACAGCAGGCTTCTGGTTCACTGGCAATATTCTATTTCTTAATCTGGGTAGCAAATATGCTTTATAATTACTCATTAAACTGCCCCTTTAGAATATATTCATTCTTTTATATATGGGTTACATTTTACTACAGAAAAGGAGAATAACCAAAAAGCAGCATACACAAGAGAGACAACAAAGAAAGCAGAAAGTAGTACTGTACTTGTACTTGGAGGCACTCACAAAGTGTTACTAACAACCACCTCAGGTATCCTTCAGTGAAACCCCAATAATAGTCCACCCCTACACAAGACTATTATTTCTAATTATATTACCTTTCTAATTATCATTCCTGTAAGATATTACTTCTTAGGACAATTTACAATCCAATAACAATGGATATAGTCTTCTGCCAAGTTTTTTTTTCTCTTTTAACTCTATATGGTTATATATGTTTTGCTGTTTACAAAAAGAGTCATTCTGAGAGAGAGAGCCACAAATAAAATTTGGCACAGTCAATCCAACTAAATATTCCACCAAAGAAAAACATGAAGCATCCACTTTCTACTGGTACATTACCTCAAATGTTGTAAAATTAAACGTGTTAAATAATTCAATAATTTACAATAATGAAGAATATAATGTCATACCAAGGATATGTTTATTCTAAGATGTTGCTCCTTAAAGAATCTGAGTTCTTATCCTGGTTCTGCATCTTTCTTACTGCTAGCAAGATGCAGCTTACTACCTTTCTTATTTCACTGTATGGGGAAAAAACTTCAGTTTCCTGGATGTGATTGATGAACTTCATCTATTTAACCATCCTAGTTCCTTCAAGTGAAATGATGCTAATGGGGAAAAAATTTTATTTGACTTAAAGATTTTTAAACATATACATAGAAGCTATGAGAACATATGTTCCTGCCTTTACAGTTATAAACAAGTATTCTCTAGGACCAATTTTCACCTCCTCAAATACAACTGGATGTGTATGGGAAACACACTTCTAGTCCATACATTCAACACACTCTTTAGTCCACTAACAGCCTAAAAGTCTGTTCCAATCTGGCTATTCTCCACTGCACCTCAAATTAACTATATCCAAAATTAACAATATGTCTCCCCAGGTTTGTACTTGAAATGTCATTTACCAGGTTTGTACTTGATTTCTTGGGAAAATCTTAGAGTATCTTACTCTTCCTCCACTTAATACCACCATATTTAATGCTACCTAGTTCAACAGTTTCTTTTTTCAAGATGTCCCTCCAATGTACCTTTTCTGTCTACTTTCACCGCCAGAAACTTTGTCCAGATTTCTTTTGTCCCATTCCTAGATTTCTACAACACCTTAGTCTCTCTCGGTCTTCCTGGACTCATAATACTGCCAGATTCCATTTCTTTTAGGAACATTCAACAGTTGGAGCATCTTGCGCCTCGCATTCACTCATTACCACCCATAATCAGGCCCTGCTTTATCCAAACTAATTTCTCCTTACTCTGAAATACCTCCCTTAGTTGGTCCTCTACCATTCAATTCTATTTTTAACATCTACATCAAGTTCAAATGTCTCCCTGTTGATTTCTCTAAAAGGGTTTACAGTTAACACCACAATTTGTTCTCATCTTTTCAGATCATTTCAAGCATATCAATTTTATCTCTACAACTGTAAGATTCTAAAGATAAAAAATGGTCTTATATTGCTTCTTAAAACCCAAAGCACATAGGAGAGGGATGGAAATTTACATCCCAATTTTTTTTTTCTTTTAGAAAAGACAGAAAGTATCAGAGCCAAGGTACTATATTCTATTCTGTTGCTTTGATCTTGGCTCAGGTAACTGATTATACCAACAGCTGGTGTGTGAGTTGGCCAGTAAAGCATGACTCACCATTTTGCCAAACAATCAGCTTCAATGGGAAAGCGTCTATGAAATTCTGTTTAAACCACTGGATATGTATTCCATGTAAATGCATGAATTATTTGAAATCTTTATCAGATAATTTTAATAGAAGAATTTGACTGCTAATTTGGGCTATGTGCCCATTAGGATACAGATCCCAAATCAGAATTTTCTAGGCATCAGGCAAAGTACTAGCAATCAAGCATCCAAAAATAATTATTGTCACCAAACTGATAATAATCAGTTATCAGATTGCTATCTGATAATAAAAGTCACGCAGTAAGAATGGAGTTAATTTTTCTTACTCTACCCATTAATAATCTTTTTCTCTTCAATACCAGATGAATTTTATAAAAGCAAAACCATCAAGCTACAGCTATAATATTTCTTCTCACTCCAGTCATGATAAACTCTTCATAGTTCAAAAGAATAGAAATTCACAGATTGTACTGTCCTGTGTCTCTCACCAAATAATTAAGAGACTCTTAAAATTTAGTCTTTTATTGTGAAAGGCCACTGTATTTCTCTAATTCCACTCTTGGATCTAATTTTAAGATTTGACACCTAGATAACATTCTTCATAACTTTCTTAGTTTACATTTCAGAAGCTAAGATTAGGAGAGGCGATAAATTACTTGCTAGAAAAATAAGTTCTCAATATAGGTGAGCGTACTTTTCTTAAATTGCCTTTTAAGAAGCTATGTGAGTACAGGTTGAGCATCCCTAAATCAAAAAATCCGAAATTCAAAATGCCCCAAACTCTGAAACTTTCTGGGTGCCTACATAATGCTCAAAGGAAATGTTCATTGGAACATTTCAAATATCCACATTAGGGATGCTCAACTGGTAAGCATAATGCAAATATTTAAAAAAAAAATCTGAAATCCAAAACACTTCTGGTCCCAAGCATTTCAGATAAGGGATATCAACCTGTATGTGGCTTGTGTTTGTGCGTAATAGGTGTTTGGGGGTAGCACAACAACCCAAGCATCCATCAACATATGCATGGACAAACCAAATGTGGTACATACGTAATGGAATATTATTCAGCCTTAAATAGGGAGGATATTCTAACACATGCTACAACATGGATGAACCTTGAAGACATTGTGCTAAGTGGAATAAACCAGTCACAAAAGGGCAAATACTGATGATTCTTCTCATGAGGTTCCTAGAGTAGTAAATTCATAGAGACAGAAAGTAGAATGGTAGTTTCCAGGGGCTGGGGAGAGGAGGAAATGAGGTTAGTTTTTAATGAGTAGAGAGTCTCAGTTGGGGAAGATGACAAAGTTCTGCCGATAGATGGTGATGATGGTTGCACAAGAACGTGAATGTGCTTAATGCCACTGAACTATACCCTTAAAAATGGTTCAAATGAGCCAGGTGTGGTGACTCACACCTGTCATCCCAGCATTTTGGGAGGCCAAGGCAGGAGGATCACTTGGGCCCAGGAGTTCAAGGCCAGTTCGGGTAATATAGTGAAGCCTTATTTTTACAAAAAAAGTTAAAAATTAGCTGGGCATGGTGGCACACACCTACAATCCCAGCTACTTGGGAAGTCAAGGCAGGAGGACAAATTGGGCCCAGGAAGTTGAGGCTGCAGTGAGCAATGATGGCACCACTGCACTTCAGCCTGAGCCAGAGAGAGAGACTGTGTCTCAAAAGAGGGAGGGAGAGAGAGGGAAAGAGAGCTAGAGAAGGGGAGAGAAGGGAACGGTGGGGGGGAGAGAGAAATTGTTAAAATGGCAAATTTTGTTATGTATATTTTACTACAATAATTAAAAAAGTATAACACAGAGAATCATATTATCTTTTAAATAACCCTATGTTCTATGTGGTCAATTTTGAGGCATGCCCTCTACTATTGACTGTGTCTATTCTTTTCACATAAGGGAAAAAATAGGAAAAAAATTAAGTATAAGAAAAGACATCAATGTCTACATAAGCAATTACTTTTGTACACATGGGTATTTAAATACTGCCATCTGCTTACGTCTGATATTTTTGCTGTACTCTTCCCAAATGTCTTTATCCATTCATTCAACAAGTATGAGCAGGGACTATGTGCTAAACTTTATGTAAAGTGCTAGAGATAAAAAGATGAAAAACACAGTCTCTGATAAGTCCAGAATCCAGCAGAGAAGGCAGATGACAACATAGCCTAAATGTGAAATGATTAGAATGCTCTGGGAACACAAAGCACAAAGCAACTACATCTAGTTGGAGTAATGTGGCAGACTGCCAATTGTCCCCATACCTGTTCTCTTTTCTTCCATAATAATATAACCTCCCTTGTGACCATGGACTAAGTTCTGGCCAATGAGATGCAACCAGATACATGGTGTGGGAGGCTTTAGGGAAGCTTTTTAAAGAAACAGCTGGCGTATGCCCTTTGTCTCTGTTTTCTTCCATACTGCTGCTTAAAACAAAGATACCTCAATTTTGAACCATGAGGACAAGGGTCAAATCTGAGAGCTTCCAAAGCCATGAGCTGAAAATTACTTCGTGGAGCAGAGCTGTCATTTTAGCCCTACACTGCAAACTCTGAACTTTCATAGGAAAAAAATTCTCATTTTTAGGCCATCCTTATTTTGGAGTTTCTGTTACTTGCTACCATACAACTAATCCTAACCAGTGCAGGGGGTCAGGAAAGGCTTCACAGAAAAGGTGATCATGAGCTAGGTTTTAATGACTGAATAGCTACATGCCAATGGCATTTCAGGCAGTCGCAAAGGCATGGACTCAGGAAAGGGCCTGGCTCTCCAAAAGACGGAAAGTGATTCAGATGGCTGATCATGGGGCGGATGGTGTCAAGTAAAAGACAAAGCAACCTGAAAAGTGAGGAAGAGAGAGACTCTCAAGGGTCTTCCATGCCATGTTTAAAAGGCGATTTTATTCCTGGATGTGGTCTTATTAAATGACTAAGACTTAATTTCTCTGCACATGCTAGAAGAACCAAACGGCTCAGCTGGAAGACAAAGCAGAATGGATTACGTATGATGAGGACAGGGGTTCAGAAAAAAAAAATCTTATTTCTATAAGAGAAGGGTACACTATTATTTTAGTAAATACTGAGGACTAGAAGAAATATTATATGACATGAAGAAAAGATTATGTATGACTCTAAGAGTTAAGGGAGAAGAATATGGATAAATGCATACTTTGGTAATGTCTAGATTAAGTAAAGATTCAAATATCTGCCTATTAGAGTGAACTAAGGCCAACGAATTATGGTATAACTGTAACCGTCTATCAATAATAAAATTCCTTTTTATTATATGCCGACACCTGTATGTAGGTTTCCTTTCACAAATGGCTGTCATAGGTTAGTAAGTGATAGCTGAACAGCATCTTACTAGTGGCAGAAACTTGGTATTTGATGATCTGGCCCCTATCAAAGAGTTACAAAGAAAAATCAGTGCTTTTAAAGGTTATTAAGAGCTTTAATTTTTATTTATACAAGTAGCATTCTTTTATTTTCTACAATGATTGTATATTATTTTTCTAATAATATACTTTTCTATATTCGTTTAATTATATATTTAATATATTATTAGTTTAATAATACATATAATTTTAAAATAATATAATTTTCTATATCAGTTTTCTAATAAAAAAAAACAGCACCAACTATTGCTCTACAGAAGTACCAGAGACAAATTACGGAAAGGGTATATGGCCTCTGTGAATCCATAATCCATTAATTATACTCTCCAAAGTTTCAAAGATCAGAAAATTCAAAAGTCCCACAATGTTTCCATTATTTCTTCCTAACTCTCCCTTAAGTACTACATTTTAGTCTTTTAATAAATAGTTACTGCATACTGATTACATCCTAAATAGAGTATGTGATAGTTTATCAACTAGAAAACTGTAGGACATGGTTTTTATGTTTTAACCTGATATTCCTGCCTTCAATTACTTTTAGTGTGTCATTAGTATCTTCAACCAGATTATGAGTTTTCTCAGCACCTTACTCTGTAACAGGCACCAAAACACTTGCCAAGGAGCACTGTGGGAAAATACTGATTTTTTAAAGAGTGGGATATATGGCTTATTTCATTTAGATGTGTTATTCAAGTCATTTGTATCTAATTGTAACTTTTGCTTGAAAGAATGTTACAGCTTTTTTTAACCTTGAATTTTACTTGCTTATTATTTATTCATCCTTTACAATGGTTATTTCTTTTTTTTTTTCTTTTTGAGACAGGGTCTCAGTTTCACTCTGTCACCTAGGCTGGTGCAATCCAGGATCACTGCAGCCTCAACCTCCTGAACTCATGCGATCCCCCCCACCTGAGTTTCCCAAAGTGTTGGAATTACAGGCATGAGCCAACACACCAGCTAGTCATTCTTTATTATAAAATAATCTGGGACTGGGCATGGGAGTTGACGCCTGTAATACCAGCACTTTGGGAGGCTGAGCCAGGTGGATCACCTGAGGCCAGGAGTTCAAACCCAACATGGCCAACATGGTGAAACCCCGTCTCTACTAAAAATACAAAACTTAGCTGGGCATGGTGGCGCGCGCCTGTAATCCCAGCTACTCAGGAGGCTGAGGCAGGAGAATCACTTGAACCCGGGAGGCAGAGGTGGCAGTGAGCCGACATCATGCCACTGCACTCCAGCCTGGGCAACAGAGCGAGACTGCCTCAAAAAATAAATAAATAAAATAAAAATAATTTGGGCAAAAATAGGAATCTAGTACATAAAGAGGCCTTTGACCCATGTAATTATTTGCCAATGGATACACATTAAGATGTTAAAATCCTCCAATTATGATTCACCACACGATTTTTAAACATTGTAAGAATAAAGCTAACAGTGAAACTAGCTATTGTGAAAGCTGGTTATAAATTCACCTGACTCATCACCATATAAAAGGCTAACTCTCATGGCCCTGGCCCTTAATACCAAGAGATGAAATTACAGTGATAATGATTTCTAGGAACAAAGAAAGGACACAGTTGCCAGTGAGCATCTATAGCTTTTACAATATTCTCAAAGGGGCCAAGCCTATTAAAGACACACATTTGTTCTTCCTTACCTCCAGATTCTGAGTCCAGCTGGCCCTGCTTCAAACTATCTTCCATGCTGTCTCCAGGAGAGCCACATAAATCAGCACTGGGACATGGTTTCTGTTCAAAATTCTTCAGTGGTCTCTCCCCCTTGAAGGACAAGATGTAAATTCTTTCAAGTGGTACGTTGGGCCATGATGAATTTGGCTCCTGCCTAACCGCTAAATTTCATTAACAGTGTTTCTTTTTCTTTCCAAGTTCAAACTACATAGGAGTTTTCTGGAGACACGAGGCTTCCTTCTGCATGCTATTCCACAAGCTGCTGTTCCCTCTGCCTGGAATGCCCTCCCTCTACTTATACTATACCTGGCAAAAATATTACTACACTCATTCAGCAAGTCTCAGTTCACTCATCATCTTCCCTGTAAAGGCATCCAAGACTCCTCCAGGCTGACGGACAGCTCTTTCCAGTGGTGTGCTGGTAAGCCAGCTCTCGGAATGGAATAAAAGCCCTGATACAGTTAGTTCTACTGTAATGTTTGTTTTGAAATTTACAATTTGTTTCAATGTGCTGGTTACACTAGGGCACAACATGAGCACATGAATCCCATTTGCTTATGTGCCATTTAACACTAGACAGATGAAATAAAACTGCATCCAGCCAGAGCCTGAACATAGGAATACATAAAACATATACCTCAAACATCTCCCAGCTACCTCAGTACCTCTCTTATGTTACCAGCCACAGTCATCCACATCTGGTGTTAACTTTCCCTCAGATTTCAGGCAACTGTCCTTCCACCATTACATAGTAACTCACAAGAGGCATCTTTTCCCATGACTATATTCAAAAGCAAACTTCAGGTCTTTTTAAAGGTAAAGTGCCATATTTATTGTAGTTTTTATGTTTCTGTTAACCATTTTAACATGTAAAACCATTAAAACGGTGCTATCATTTTTATTAGGTTCCTACTTCTTTTAAAAATGTGTTACTGATGAAACTTTTATATGTTGTGCCCCAATCTTATTTTTCCCTACACTTGGTGATTTTTAAGAATGTATACATCTCATTATAGCAGAACTGACTGGATGCAGTATTTTGCTGGTTTCTGTGGTATATGTACCACCAACAGCACATCCACAGTACATATCTGTATCATAGCAATCACATTTTTGGCATAAGTCCTTTCCTGTTTATTTCCATAGACAGTAAACTCCTTGAGGGCAGGGTCCTTGTCTTAGTATCAATATTTTCTGGCTGTCATAGCGAAAACACCATAAACAAGGTGGCTTATACACAAAAGAAAGGTATTTCTCATAGTTCTGGAAGCTGAAAGTATAAGATCATCATAGCACTGGCAGACTTGGTGTCTGGTGAGGACCTGCTTCCTGGTTCAGAGATGGTTATCTTCTCACTGTAACCTCACACAGTGGAAGGAGAACTCTCATCTTTTCAGCTCCGTATAAAGGCACGAATCCCATTCATGGGGGTACCACCCTCATAACTTAATCACCTATCAAAGGCTCCACCTCCTTATACAATTGCACTGGGGATTAGGTTTCAACATATGAATTTTGGGGGGAATACAAACATTCAGTCTAGAGCAGCCCTTTCTACCTTAGTACTGATACTCCTTGAAGAGTATCCAGCAGATAGTATGCATCTTGCTAATGCAGACACCTTGGAGTAATGAACTTAAAATTGAATACAAAAAGAATGGCTATAAAGCCTATTTCTACAATGGAGAATTAATAACATCTGCTCTGCTCCAAACCCCCACCAACCTTATTAGTAAAAGGAAAGCTCAGATTTAAACACAAGTGTTTCTGACCCCAAAATTTATCACAAAAGAGACAATGGTCCATAATTAACCTTCACATCTGAATATACCTGCTAATCCAATATACTAGCCTACATTATACTTCAAGGTAAATGAAAATTATGGACTAATTAAAAAAGCAGACTTTGGAAATGTGGTTGACAGATTTTTTCCCATCAGTTGGTAAGTGTATATAAAATGTCTTATAGGAATATGCAAATTAAATGTAGTTATACATTTAATATTTTGTGGGAAAAAATTCTATGAAATAGGACCCATTCTCCAAATATGGGCCATTTAATCTTTTGGAGACAGAGTCTCACTCTGTCACCCAGGCTGCAGTGTAGTGGCACAATCTTGGCTCACTGCAACCTCCGCCTCCTGAGTTCAAGTGATTCTCCTGCCTCAGCCTCCAGAGTGGCTAGGATTACAGGCACCCACCAACATGCCTGGCTAATTTTGTATTTTTAGTAGAGATGGGGTTTCACCATGTTGGCCAGGCTGGTCTCAAACTCCTGGCCTCAAGCAATCCACCCACCTCGGCCTCCCAAGGTGCTGGGATTACAGACATGAGCCACCATGCCCAGCCAACCTAATCTTAATCTGAGCCAATCTCAAAAGTTACCCTGAAATCTAGGACAAACAGTATTAATATCCTGAAATTTAAAATACAGGGCATTACACAGCATAGTAGTTACCAGACGTGAGGTGATTTGTTGGCAGAAAACCGTATCTAAGATTGATTTCTTTACATATACAGTCATGTGCTGCATAACGACGTTTGTGTCAATGAGAGACGGCATATATGATGGTGATCCCTTAAGATCATAACAAAGCTGAAAAACTCCTATTCTAGTGATGTCTAGATGATCCTAACCAGGTGTATGCTCAGGACAAATGTGTGTTTGTATCTTAGTCTTTAACAAAAAAGCCAAAAATTTAAAAAAACATTAAAAAGCTTATAGAATAAGGATATAAAGAAAAAACATTTTTGTACAGCTGTATGTTTGTGTTTTAAAATAAGTACTACTACAAAACAGGCAGAAAGTCATAAAGAATTAAAAAGTCTACAAAGTAAAACAGTTACAGGAAGCTAAAGGTCATTTTGTTATTGAAGAAAGAGATTTTTAAGTAAATTTAGTGTAGACTAAGTGTACAGTATTTAAAAGGTCTACAACACAGTAATGTTCAGGGCCTTCACATTCACACACCACTCACTCACTGACTCACCCAGAGCAACTTCCAGCCCTGCAAGCTCCATGCAAAATAAGTGCCCTATACAGGTGTGCCATTTTAAAATATTTTATACTGTATTTTTACTGTATCCTTTCTATGTACAGATGTTTAGATACATAAATACTTGCCATTGTGTTATAACTGTCTAGACTATTCAGTACAGTAATGTGCTACACAGGTTTGCAGGCCAGGAGCAACAGGCTACGCTAGATGGCCTAGGTGTATAGTATGCTATAACATCTAGGGTTGTGTAAGTCTCGTCTATGACGTTCGAACAATGAAATCGCTTGACGATATATTTCCCAGAACGTATCCCTGTTGTTAAGCAACACATGACTACTTTTGGAGCCCCTATTATATGCATACATTTAAATTTTTTAAGTCAAAGTATTTATATTTTAACTACTGTTGTCTTGAGTAACATAGAAAAGTGTGAATTTCAAGCTATATGTCAGTGATGTGAGTAAAAAATTAGATTTTAGCATACTAGCATATGTCTCAAACAATAGTGAAAAATCAGTTTCTTTCATTAAGGTTTTGCTAAGAAACTAAACCACACATAGTGCTTGTGAAGTTATACAGCATAGAGAAATGGTTCTCAAATTTAGTATGTATCAGGATAACAGACGGCTTGTCAAAACTAATTACTGGGTCCCACTCCCAGAATTTCTGATTCAGTAGATCTGAGGTAGAGCCAGAAATTTTGTGTGTCTAACAAGTTCCCAGGTTGATTCTGATGATGCTGGCCCTGGTACCACACTTTGAGAACCACTGGCATAGAGGCAAATGGCAAAGCTTTGGGGGTCAGAAATACAAATCCCTGGCCAGTGTGGTGGTTCATGCCTATAATCCCAGCACTCTGGGAGGCCGAGTTGGGCAAATCACTTTGAGGTCAGGAGTTCAAGACCAGTCTGGCCAACATAGAGAAGCTCCATCTCTACTAAAAATACAAAATTAGCTGGGCATGGTGGCACATACTTGTAGTACCAGCTATTCGGGAGGCTGAGGCAGGAGAATGGTTTGAACCCAGGAGGTGGAGGTCACAGTGACTGAGACAGCAGCACTGCACTCCAGCCTAGGTGACAGAGCAAGACTCTATCTCGAAAAGGAAGAAATACAAATCCCTGCTTGTATTTAACATCTATGGACATAGGTTAACAGTTTTACCCTTAAATTTCCTCATGTCTAAAATGAGGAAAATTATTGGAGAATTAAACAAATAATATATGTAATAAGTGCCCAATACTTAGTAAGCACTCAAATGATAGCTATGTGTGTTGGCTGAATAAATGAATGTCATAGTTAACAGTACACATTGCTCCAATGCAAACCAAGATAGAGTAAAAACACTCCATCCTGTCTCTCCTACTGAATATAGCTACAAAACCCCGGAATGCTTGGAGCAGCTATTTAAAGACTCTGAAAAGTAAATGGTGGGAGGTAGATGGCAAAATATCAAAATTCAGTGGTAACATGGAACCAGTGTTAAGTTTACTTCTTTCTCCTCTTGTATCCTGCCACCTGGACTTGGGGAAAACCTGGAAGTGGAAATCAATGCAGAGATCCAGGAGAAGCCCTCCAGTTCAGGCTTAAGAAGCTGGGAAAAGGATCCTGGTAGTTAATAGTTGGGCGCCCACAGGTACCTAAAAATCTGAGGGAGGGAAACATTTCTCCACAATCCCAGAAGCTGTCATTTTCAAGAGAGTGGGCAACCTCTTTCCATCGACTTTTTTTTCCCTCTCTGTACTCCTACCACTTAGCCCTGGATGTGGGTGCAATCACAGGAAGTGAGCAGAGTAGAAAAAGACCCAGCTTTTCCTCTCAAGGACTGAAAAGAGGTTGGGAGCAGACAGCATAAAGGAAATTGCTGAGAGGGAGGAACTCACAGAAAAGTGAATCCATAAAGTTGATTATAAACTCCAGGCTTCATCCCAGAGTTGAACATGGCATGGATCTCAACCTAAACAGCAAACCAAAAACTATGAGAACTGAACTAAGAGAGAGATTACCACCTATCTCAAACTGGAACAGTATCAAAGTGATACTGCACACAGAACAGACCCAAACAGCAAAGCAGTACAGGCTTTGAAAACAAACTGTCATTGAAATCACCACCCACAGAAAGCTGGCTGCAACTTGAAGGTTGAACCTAACAGAGTCAACTGACTGCTAAAACACAAATAGCAACATTCTCCATGGAATTTAAGTAAGATCCAGAGTCTTATAATGTAATATTGAAAATGCCCAGGATGCAATCTAAAATTACTTGGAATATGAAGGACCCAGAAAATATCAACTTGCATGGGACAATAAACAGACACCAACACTGAGATGATACAGTGTTTGAATTATCTGACAAACACTTTAAAGCAGCTATTATAAAAATGCTCCAACAAGGGAAAACACTCTTGAAACAAATAGGTCTCAGCAAATAAACAGAAGCCATGAAATAGAATAGAATGAAAATTTTAGGCTGGGTGCAGTGGCTCATGCCTGTAATCCCAGCACTTCGGGAGGCTAAGGCAGGCAGATCACCTGAGGTCAGGAGTTTGAGATCAGCCTGACCAACATGGAGAAACCCTGTCTCTAATAAAAACATAAAATTAGCTGGGCGTGGTGGTGTATGCCTGTAACCCCAGCTACTCCGTAGGCTAAGGCAGGAGAATAGCTTGAACCCAGGAGGCAGAGGTTACGGTGAGCCGAGATCGTGCCATTGTACTCCAGCCTGGGCAACAAGAGTGAAACTCCGTCTCAAAAAAAAAAAATTTAGAACTGAAAAATACCGTAACTGAAATTAATCACTGGATGGGCTTAATAAGCAAAATGGAGATGACACAGGAAAGTCAGTGAACTTGAAGATAGACTGGTAGAAACGATCTAGTCTGAACAACAAGTGAAAAACAGTGAACAGAGCCATAAAGACTTTTGGGATATCAAAAGGTCTGGTATTCATGTCATTGGTATCCTGAAAGGAGAGTGAAAGAGAGCAATGGAGAAAAATATTTGAGGAAATAATGGCTGAAACCTTTAACAAACTTGGTAAAAGATACAATGTATATCAGATTCTAGAAGCACAGAGAAACCAAGTAGAATAAACCCAAAGAGGGCCGGGGCGCAGTGGTTCATGCCTTGTAATCCCAGCACTTTGGGAGGCCGAGGCGGACGGATCACAAGGTCAGGAGTTTGAGATCAGTCTGGCCAGTATGGTGAAATCCTGTCTCTACTAAAAATACAAAAAATTAGCTGAGCATGGTGGCGCGCGCCTGTAATCCCAACTACTCAGGAGGCTGAGGCAGAAAAATTGCTTGAACCGGAGAGGTAGAGGTTGCAGTGAGCTCCAGCCTGGGTGACAGAGCGACACTCCGCCTCCAAAAAAAAAAAAAAAAAAAGGATTAACGCAAAGAAACCCATGCCCAGACAGTCAAACTGGTAAAAAATAAAAACAAAAAATTTTGACAGTAGCAAGAAAAAAAAAAAGTGATGTATTACTTACATACATTATACATTTTATGTGACTGCCTATAAATTATATACATTAAATATATACAATAAAAAAGTGATGCACCTCTTATATACATTATACATTTTATAACTTGACTGCCTATAAATTTCTAACCAGAAACAATGCAGTTCAAAAGGAAATAGCACATTTTTAAAGGGCTGAAAGGAAATAACTGTCAACTTAGACTCCAGGGAAGTAAGCAAAATGAGGACACGTTTGGATAAAGGTAAAATTATGAGAATTCATTGCCAGCAGACCCACTCTGAAAGAGTTACTAAATGATAGAAGAGAAAAGATATCAAGGGAAAAATGTATTATCTATAATTAAGGAAGATCAGAGAAATGGTAACCATCCAGTGGATGCTGAGATTTAAAAAAAAAAAAAAAAAAAAAAAAAAACACACACAGTAACCATCAGGTTGAAAGCAGAAACTATATAATTATCTGATGGGGTTTTATATGTATGTAGATGTAATACAAAAGACAATACAACAAACAAGGAAGAAGGCAGAGAAATATATATGGTGTTAAGATTTCTACAACCCACTTAGATGGAAAAATACTTATTCTAAATAGACTATACAAACTTAACTATATATGTTATAATCTTAGAGCAACTACAAACACACACTATAATGAGATGTAATAATTTTTAAAAACCCAAAATAAAATTAAAATAGAATACTAAAAACTGTTTAAATAACTCAAAAGACAGCAGGAAGGGGGAAAAGAGGAACAATAAAGAGAACAAACAAACAAACAAACAAAATAAAGAGGAACAATAAAGAGAAAGCAAATAATAAAACAGCAGAGCTAAATCTAAACATATCAGTAATCATATTAAATGTAAATAACCTAAAATACCAATAAAAGACAAAATTATTAGATTTTTTTGAAAAGGATGACCCAACTGTATGCCACCTACAAGAAATTTATTTCAAATATGATAAGTAGGTTAGAAATAAAAAGGATGAAAAAAGATATACCACAGAACTATTAATAAAAAGAAACCTGACCTGGCTATATCATTATCAAACAGGTACATTTCAAAGCAAAGAAAATTACCAGGAATAAAAAGAGCTACAACATAACGAAAAGGCCAATTCACCAAGAAAATATAATCCTAAACGTGTATGCACCTAACAACAGAACTTCAAAATATATGAAGCAAAAACAGACAGAAATGGAAGGAGAAATAGACAAATCTACAATTACAGTTGTAGATTTCAACACCCTCCTCTCCAAAAACTATGCAACAAAAATCTAATAGACAAAAATATCAACCAGAAGACAGAACACCATCAACCAACTGTATCTAATTGATACCTACAGAACATTCTACCCAGCAAGAGCAAACAAAATACACTTACTTTTCAAGTACATGCAAAATGTTCACCAAGACAGATCATATCCTAGGCCATAAAACAAATCTTAACAAATTTGAAAGAACTGAAGCAACATAAAATATGTTCTTTGACCATAATGAACTTAATCTACAAATAAATAACAGAAATAATCTCCAAAAATTTAGAAATTAAGTGATGTACTTATAAATAATCCACAAGTCAAAAAGGAAGTCTCAAATGCAGTTAGAAAATATCTCGAACTGAAAAGGAAATAAAAATACATCATTTGCATGATGTAGTTAAGCAATGCTCAGAGGAAAATGTATAGCATTAAATGCTTATATTAACAAAAAAGAAACTTATCAAATCAGTAATCTAACTGTCCACCTTAAGAAGCTAGAAGAAAAAAAGAGCAAAACAAACCCAAATCAGGTAAAACGACGTGCCTACAGCTAACGTCATGCTTACTGGTGAAAGCCTGAATGCTTTCACTCTACAATTGGGAAAAAAGCTTTCCTCTCTATAATTGGAATCAATGATATTTACTCTTGTCACTTCTATTCAACATTGTATTTGACGTTCTAGCCAGTGAAAGGAAGTAGGGGAAAAAAAAAGCATACAGACTAGAAAGAAATAAAACTATCTCCATTTGCAGACATATTTATTTACATAGAAATCTCAAAGAATCTACCAAGCAAACCTCTTAGAACTAAAGAGTAAGATGACAAGGTCACAGGATACAGGTCAACACACAAAAGTCTATCATATTTTTATATATTACCAATGAACAGTCAGACACTAAAAATTTTAAAACCCATTCATAATAGCTCTGAAATACTGAAATATCAAATCTAACAAAACATGTAGAAGAGCTTGTTTGCTAAAACTAATAACACTATGAAAGAAATAAGAAAAGATGTAAATAAGCAGAGAGAGATACCACGTTCAAGGGCTGTAAGACTCAACACAGTAAAGATGTCAATTGTTCCCATCTGATCTACAGATTTAACACAATTCTAATCAACCCCTCCCCAGGATATTTTTCAATACAAACAAACTGATTCTGAAACCAAAGGCAAAGGAACTAGAATAGCCAAATAATTTTGAAGAGGAATAAAACTGAAAGAATCATACTTCCTGGTTTAAAAACATAATAAAAACCAACAGTAATTAAAACATTCTGTAGTATAGGGAAAGGACAGATACACGAAAAGAATAGAGCTGAGAAAGAGACCCACACAAATGTGACCAACCGATTTCTGACAACAGTGCAAGATGACTCAATGGAGAAAGGGCAGTCTTTCCCTAAACAATAGGTGCTGTAACCATTAGACACCCATAAACCAAAATATATGAACCTTAAACTTCACACCTTATACAATAACTCAAAATGGATCACAGATCTAATGTTCTGTAAAATGCAAACCTATAGAACTTTTAGAACATGAGATAAAATAATTGTGACACGGAGTGAAGCAAAGTATTTTTAGACAGGACACCGAAAGAACCATCCATAAAAGAAAAAAAATTATGAACTGGACTTCATCAAATTAAAAACTTTTGTTCCATGAAAGACAGTGTGAAGAGAATGAAAAGCAAAGTATAGACTAGGAGAAAATATTAGCAAATGACATATCTGACACAGGATTTGTATCCTGAATATGTAAGGAACTCTCAAAATTCAACAGTAAGAAAGCATATAACTATAGCCATTAAAAAATGGGCAAAAGACTTGAACAGAGTTCACTGAAAAGAACAGATGGAATGCAACTGAGTACATAAAAATATTCAACGTTATTAGACATTAGAGAAATCCAAATTAAAGCCAAAATGACATAAGAACAAATAAGATAAAAAGTGGTGGCAATACAAAATGCTGGAAAGGATGCAAAGCAACTAGAACTCTCATAACATTGTGAGTTGGGGTGTTTTCAGCTATTCTTGAAAACAAGTTTGGCAACTTTTGATAAAGTTAAACGTACATATGCCATATGACCCAGCAATCCCAACCCTTGGTATTTATCCTAGAGAAATGAAAACTGTGTTCACACAAAAACCCATATATAAATGTTTATTCATAATCGCTCCAAATTGGAAATAACCCATATGTCCTTCAACAGGTGAATGGATAAACAAACTGTTAGTGCAGCTATACAAAGGAATACTATTGAGCAACAAAATGGAATCAACCACTGATACATGCAACAACCTGGTTGAATTTCAAAGACATTATGATGAATAAAAGAAGCAAGCTTGAATATACCCACTAATCTAACCTACTAGCCTACATACACCTCAAGGTAAATGTGAATTACAGACTAATTGAAAAAGCAGACTCTGGAGATGTGGTTGACAGATTTTTCCCCCCTGACTGGCAAATATATATAAAATGTCTTAAATCTTTTGAGTATATGTGCATCAGTGAAACAGGAGAATGAAGACAGCTGGAAGGAGACTTTAAAAAATTACTTACAAAGATATGACATGGGTATAAACTCTACACTGAGAAACAAGCGTATCTTCAACCACCCATAGAGGCTATTAATACTTAATATCAACTAACCACAAATATTTAGTATCACCATGTAAAAAAGAGAATTTAAGACAAAGTAAAGAGTATATACAAATCAAATAGAAGTTTAAATAAAGGTTATATATTCATACTCAATATTCACTGGGTCCTTGAAACAGAAATGACAATACTGTCCATTATTAATATGGAATGTGCCTTGTTTTTTCTAATAGCAGTTACAGATTTATACCAATCTATCCATATTTTTTTCACCTAATTCCCTCTGACACCAAAACAGCACTCTGAATGCTGACTGGGATCAAGTACTAAGACTGGTCACAGTTGTACCCCTCTGTAAAACCATCCTAAGAAGTCATGAAGTATTTCTTTTTCCTCCAAGATAAACCCACAGCAAATCAGTACAACAAAACACACAGAGGATTATAATTCATTAGAAGACAGCTATTCATTATTTGTAACTACATATATTTTGGGATGATGCCACAAAAGTTAGCAGACTAACCAGATGACTAAAAACTATTTAAATAAATGACCTGTCTCACTCTTCCTAATTTTAATTCTTAACATATTAAATATAAGTCTTATGTGGAAGCACTAGGCTCCTCTTAAATGACAACAGCAGTAGATAACTTCTCTATCTTAAACCTTCTGAGGATATGAACTTTAAGTAGCAAATCTAGCTCTTCATAGGTTTTCCATTATGCTAAAATGTAAAATTTGGTGCAATTAAAAAACTGATAACAAATATTTACCTATTAATCAAGTTAATTATTGGATGCTTAAAATATCCCATGCCCTAAGGGTCATACAAAAGCGAGATCAAAATGATACAGGGCCTCAGGGACTTGGCTAAGGAGACAATGCAGATCTGAGATAATTAGACACCAGGACTGTGCATAACAAAGTACTATGGAGTACTATGGAGTACAGTTAGGAAATAACATCTAAATAGATGTCAAAACATTCTTTAACAAGACTCCCATATAAATCTCTTCCATGGAAGAGAAAATAAATTAATTTAAAGTAGAGAGGCACTGTGATACAAAGGAGTCTCAGCTCTACCATTAAAATGCTCTTAGATAAGTCTCAACTGCTGTACAGTGTCTAGGTAGTAGACATGACACCTGACACAAAAAAGACATCTGTTCATTCACCTCTGATTTGGATTTGGCTAATCAAGAAAGCAGGGGCAGGCAGGGGTTCCTCCTAGAACAGACTCACTCAGGATGTCTGCACCTTGGGACAGCAAGCTCGCTGCTTAATTCAATACTGCTTTCTCAGAACCGTGTGAAAGAAAGGATGCTGACACCCAAAAGGAGGAGTTGGCTCCTCTCCCTGCGTCCTTCAGAGTACACACACTTATATTAAGGGCCTCACTGTTCTGGGCCCAGCTGCACTGGCACCTCACAGTCCCAGGGACCCCCTATGATGCATCAGCTGTCTGGCTTAGTTTCACTCTGGTTCTCTGTAAACTCATCTGAAAAACAGGGAAATGGACCAGATCCCTTACAATACCACAATCTACAAATACAATGAATTAGAAACACTAACCACAGAATACTAATCTTACAAATTTGTCAGCTATTAGTAAAAACCGCTTATTAAATTTGCTACCTGGATTTTACTTCTGGTTTTATAAGAAATATCAAGCTGTTTTAGAAATGCCAAATTGGAAAAGCAAATACTGCTGAATTCTTTAAAAGAGATTCTTACCATAGACACAAAGTAGTAAAATAGCCAGATCTCACGGTAAGACATAATCTGTGCAAAAACTCATCGTAGTTTGTTACTAGATTAAGTTTTACCACTCAGAACAAAAATATTCTTGTAAATGAAGTAATGTTAGTATCCTACAACACCAAGAGCAGTACAGTTCCCAGCAATGTCTGCAGGAATCAAGAAAAGATCAAGTGAACCTTTAAGTTCAAGACCTCAAATTCAGATGTACAGGAAAACTATCTGAACAGCAAGGATGTACAAGGAATTGTACTAATCACTTTACTTCGATTATCTTTAGTTCTCACAACGATCCTGTGAGGTGCAAGTTTTTATCACCATTTTAATGATGAGAACATTGAGGCTCAGGTTAAATAATAAGACTTCAGAACAACATGCTCTGATCAGTGAACCCAATCACTCACATCCTTTCAGCAGATATAACCCTACAATGAAAAGGTGGGCCATCAGACTATCATGGCTTGATACTGTTTCTCAATATAAATGTTTAAAATTAGTTTTGCTTTCTTTACCAGTTTTCCATAAATCTACTTAGAATGGAATCAGTTCCCTGACCAAACTGAGTTTCTAGATCTGTGACTGCCGAGGAATAGACTCCAGAGTCTATTAATGACCTTAGGTTAAGGTCATTCTTTGAGGTCTGGTATGAATGATGCTTCCTTGAAGGATGCACTTATTTCTTTGTTCATTAACCACAATAATGCTTTGACTTTTAATTACTAACTTTCTGCTATGGATTTCCAACATGTTCTATATATAGCAAAATATGTGGAGTTGAGTCACTACAGTGAGTTCCTGAACAGCACCAGGTCCATATGCTTAAGACGCCAGGGATACAGACAGCAAACATAATATTTTGTTGAGAAAACGAAAGACTATGACGTCCATTCTTTCTTTAACATAAGGACATTCACACCTGTAAGGAAGTGGGCAGGAACATTGGCTGAGAAAGCAAGATCAAAACTTCTTTAAAACCAACTCTAGAAATAAGAAAAAAGGAAAGATAGCGATATTAAATTTGTTCAATTGCATAAAGAACTGTTTGATAGAAACTCATAATTTTAAATTATGAAACATGAGAGACTGCCTTAGTTTGGAAAAAGTTCAGGATACATATTACATGTACAATGTAAGAATAAGTGTTCCTTTCATTAAATCTAATTATAAAGCTCAATAAAGCTCAAGCTAAAGTATCTGCAAAAACGGAAAAAAGGATTGGACATATATCACCCTGCTTTTATCATTCACTATATTGTGAACAGTTTCTTATAACCCTCAAAATCCAAAAGCTCTTAATTTTTCATCTCCTGTCAGTTATTTTTATTACAATCAGTACACTACACTAAAAAATTGTAAAGAACATGATTTGTAATAGTTTTATGGTATTTGGTTACACAACTAGAGCATAACCTAATCATTTGAGGCTTCTAATTTTTTTAACATTATAAATACCACTGTAATGAATAAGTAACATACATATTTGTGTGCATCTCTTATTTCCTTATAATAAATTCCTAAAAATTAAACTTGGGCAAAGGGTATGAACATTTTAAGGATTCTGAATATTGCCAAACTGCCATTTAGAAAGCTGTATTACTGCATGTTCCTACCAGCAACAGATATTTGCCAGTACTTTATTCTTTTCTGTGTGAGAGACCTATTGGAGCACACAATTATTAGTATCGTAACTCTAAGCTCTTTGGCTTTTTCTGTAATCTTATTCCTTAAGCCTAGAGAAAAATCTTTTAGAAAGTATTATCTCTGGTAGTAAATATTTATCTGTGGTTGAGCAGTTTTTCCCGTATTGCTTTTATTTAACAAATTTAGCTCTGTTAAACTTAAATGCTTTATATCAGAAATAGTATGAATGGCATTTTAAAAATAAAATAATTATCCTTTTATGAGTAGATGTGCAATAAAAGATGCCCAAAATGATGTACAGATAACTGGTAAACTTTGGGTTTGGAGATAGAGTTTTTTCTCCTTTTTAAAAAAATTTCTTCTGTAACTCTCTGTATCACTTGAAAATTAAAATATGAGCTGATATGATTTTTAAAAATAAGGCCATAGCCTAAAAAGTATAATATACCAAAAACTGTAAAGTTTTTAAAAAGAAGAAGTAAACTCCTATATTTCCACTTTCAATTATGATGGAGGAAACTGTATTGGGCTAGATCTTCTGTAAACAACTATAAAACTCGGCAATATACATGAAATATTATTTTCAGATGTCGGACAATAGGTAGCACAGGGCTGTGATTCCTGAGAAAAGAGAAACAAAGACTCAAAGACTCACAAATGCCCTGGCTTTCTGCTTATAACCCATAGAGGGGAAACACAAAAAAACACATGAATCTCACTGAGTTGAGGAAATACAGCTTGAAGTTTGAGGCTACTGAGGTTGCTGGAATTTGAGCAGCAAAACTAGAAGGGAGCTGTGGAGACAAAGCTTCAGAAATCTTTAGAGAGATCTCCTGAGTCTTTGCCTAGAGACTAAGCTGCACATGTGCAGGCAATACTCCATCAGACCAGTGAAAGAATAACATCTAGGAAAAGAGCAACTAAAGAGTATGAACCAAACAACTACCTGAGCTTGTAAGCACAGGTCCGGAAGACATTAAAATTTCTAGCAGCTCAAGTGAAAAGACCTTGTTGAATTCCTCATGCTCTCAACACAGACTCAGAAAAGGCATGCCTCTATATTAGAGGTAACCTAACCCTAAAATTTACAAAATTGCGTAAAACTAAAGATAAAAAGAGAAATCTTTAGAGCAGTGGGAAGAGAAAAAAACACATACTGCATCAAGTGAGCAATGCTAAGAAATACCACTAACTTCTCATCAGAAATAATATAAGCTGGAAGATTATGAAATGATGACCTTAAAATATTGAAAGAAAAAAAAAACTGTTAACCCAAAATTGTATATCTGGCATGAATATCCTTAAAAAATGAAGGCAGAAGACTTCTTCTTCTAGTCATGAGCCAGAAGCAAAGTCCAGAATTGTCCTGCTGTTATAAACAAGTAGAAAATGAGACAAAATATCAAACAATAGTTTTCACACAAGATAAGAAGAAATACGAAAACATGATCCCCTAAAGAAGGAAAACAAATAAGGGGAGCCCTATGATTGCTCCAGTTTTCTGCATAGAACCAAAACACAGGGAGAGGAAGCCAAATAGAGTCAGTAGTCTCACTAAGTTGAGGTGACAGAGCTCAGAATTTGTAGAGTCTGAGGCAGCTAGAATTTGCAGAGCATCAAACCACAAACGAAGAAGTTACACAGAGAAAGTGCTCCAAAAATATGCAAAAGGGGTCTTCTTGAGTTTCTGGCCAAATACCAATCTGCATACATGTGGTGTGTAACTCCATGAGGCTACACAAAGAAAAACGTGCAAGAAAATAACAAATACTGGGACACTCTCCAACAATTTAGAGTTCACACAGGGCCAGGATCAATAACCAGCTGGGATGAATAAACCTTGATGAATACATGGGGAAATTAAAGGAGACACAAAAAAGTGCACACATCAGTGGTGGGCCCAAACGGGCACTAAACTAAAAGCTATTCCACATCTGTCCAAAAACAAACAAAACTTCCCCAAACAAAAAACCCTGAAAACAAAACTTGAAAGTTCAAGTTGATCCATAAAATTGGCCAAGCGCAGTAGCCCATGCCTGTAATCCCAGCATTTGGGGAGGCTGGGGCAGAAGGACTGCTTGATAGAAGTTCAAGACTAGCCTGAGCAACACAGAGAGACCCTGTCTGTACAAAAAAGTCAAAATATTAGGTGGGTGTGGTGGTGTGCACCTATGGTTCCAGCTACACAGCAGGCTATGGCAGGAGGATCTCTTGAGCCCAGGAATTCAAGGCTGTAGGAAGCCATGTTTGCACCACTGCACTCCAGCCAGGATGAAAAAGTGAGACCCTGTCTTAATTAAATGTATTAGTTAATTAAATAAAAATTTTTAAAAGTTGATCTATAAATAAACTGCCTGCCAGGACAAAACTCAACAATCAAGAAACACCATACTCAAAAAAAAAAAAAAAAAAAAAAAAAATCAAGACATTCAACATCATGAAATCCATAAAAAATTACCAGACCTATGAAAAAGAAATAATAACCTATAATAAGGACCAAGAAATGGCTGGGGTAGGTAAAGGACATTTGAATAAAAGACCTTATAACCGCTATTAGAAAAGAATTTAAAGACATAAAGAAAAACATCAACACAATGAAGAAAAAAGGAAATACCTCATAGAGAAGTAGAAACCATATATATGTAAGAGGAACCACATGGGACTTCTAGAACTAAAAAAAAAAAAAAAGGGATATCTGATATGAAAAACTAACTGGACAGGCATAACATCAAATCAGACAAAGAAACTATTAACAAAAAAATCAGTTACCTTGAACACAGGGCAACAGAAAAATTCCAAACTAAAGGAAAAAGACACAGATTGGAAGAAAAAATGTACAGGGCCTCAGGGAACCTGCGAGTTAATATTAAGTGGTTGAACATATGTGGGATTAGAATCTGTAAGAGAAAGACCCCTGAGAAGAAAAAAATTTCAATATAGATGGCTAAAAATTTTACAAATTTGATGAATACAATACATCCACAGATCCATGAAGCTCAATAAACTTCCAAAAAGCCACACCAAGGCACAACATAATAAAGTTGCTGTCAATCAGTGATACAAAATCTTAAAAGCAGCCAAAGGAAAAAAAATATTATAAACAGAGAAACAAATACAAGAATTACAACAAACTTCTTGTCAGAAACTATGCAAACAAGACGACAGTGGAACAACATCTTTAAGATGGTAGTGGGGGATCCTAAAAACCTACAATTCTATATCCACACCAACAACTTTCAAAACTGAAAACAAAACGAGCGGAATGTTGTACTACAGGAAATGTAACAGCAAGCTTTTTTAAGCAAAGGGAATATACTAGATACAAACTTGGATGGATACAAAGATATAAAGATCTAAAAAAAAATGATTAAATGAAGTAAATATTAAAGACATATTTTTTTCTTCTTGACAGGTCTCACTCTCTGTCACCCAGGCTCAAAGCACAGTGGCATGATCTAGGCTCACTGCAGCCTCAACAGCCCAGAGCTCAAGCAATCCTCCCACCTAAGCTTCCAGAGTAGCTGGAATTACAGGTATGAGCCACCATGTCCAGCTAATTTTTGTTATTTTTTGTAGATACTGTGTTGCTCAGGCTGGTCTTAAACTCCTGGGTTCAAGCAATCCGCCCACCTCAGCCTCCCAGAGTGCTGGGATTACAGTATTTTTGTCACTTTTAGTTGCTTGAAAAGGTGACTGCCTGACAAAGCAAAAAGAACATTTAAACTCAAAATGCATGTCAACAAAGCACAAAATATGGAAAAGAAGAACTGGAAGTAACTATGACGATTCTTGAACTACACACTAAGTGGTAAAATATTAGTTGAAGGCAAATCATGATTAACTAATTAAGGCTGCCAATAAAAAAATTTAAAGAGATATAAGTTACAAACCAACAGGAAAGATAAAATAGAATCATAAAAAATAATCCATCCAAAAACAGGTAGAAAATCAAGGAAAAAAGAAACAACACGGACCAACAGAAAACAAATAGTAAGATGGCACATTTTCATTCAACTGTATCAAAATTACATTAAGTGCAAATGGTCTAAGCCATCGGTTGGCATGGGGGCGTGGCTATGTTCCAATAAAATTTTATTTACATAAACAGGTGGCAGGCCAGATTTAACCTGCCAGCCATAGTTTGCCAACCCTGGTCTAAACACATCAATTAAAGGAGAGATTATCAGACTAGATAAAAAAAGTGAGACCCAACTACATACTCCCTACAAGAAATCCACTCTAAATATAATGATATAAATAGGTTAAAAGTAAAACGATGAAAAAGATATATCATGTAAATACTAATCAAAAGAAAAGTTTGTATCAGACGGAGACTTCAGAATGACGGAAACTACCTGGGATAAAGAGGACCATTTCATGATGACAGAGGGGTCAATTCATCAATAAGACTTAATCTTAAATGTGCATGCACTCAACAGTGCTGTAAGCTATGCTTGAAATAGGAAACAAAACCTAATAGAACTAACTGAAAGAAGAAACAGACAAATCCAAAACTGCAGTTGGAAACTTCAACCCTCCTCTCACAATAGTTGACAGAACCATAGACAGAAAATCAATAAAGATGTAAGATATAAGAAAATCAGACTAACCTAACTGGCATTTATAGAACACCCCACCTAGTAACAGGAAAATAAACATTCTTTTCAAGTACCCATTGAACATTCACCAAGACAAACCATGTTGGGCCATAAAACAATCAAAAAGTTTATATTGGTTGAAGTTATTAAGAGTATGTATGTTCTCTGATCACCATGGCATTAAATGAAAACACAGTAACAAAAAGATACCTGAAAAATACCAAATATTTGAAAATTATTTGGAAACATTTTTTCAAACAATCCATGGGTCAAATAAATTACAAGAGGAATTTAAAAATATTTTGAATGGAATAATAATTAAATCATCAATATCTGTGGGATGCAGCTAAAGAATGCTTACAGGGAAACTTACAGCTTTAAATGTTAATAATTGTTTTTTAAAAGGAGTTTTGAAAATCAATGATCTAAGCTTTCACTTAAAACTAGGGAAAAAGGAGCAAATTAAACCCAAAGTAAGGAGGAGGGAAGGAATTAAAGAGCTCAAATCATGAAACGGAAAACAGATAAACCACAGAGAAAAAGCAATGTCAAAAGTTGGTTCTTGGAAAGGATTTATGAAATTGATATTCTTTTCTCAGTTAGATTAATCAAGGGGAAAAAAGGAGAAAAGGCATCCAATCTCAAGAATGAAAGAAGGAAAAGATCCTACTGACATAAAAAGGAAATACTGTTTCATAAAATTTATAATTTATTTTCATGCTGATAAATTCAACAGATTCTCCAAAACACAAATTACCAAAACAGACATAAAAAAGAAAAAGAAAATCTGGGTAGTCTTATATTTGTTTTAGACCCAGAGACTCATTGTGTCACCCACCCTGGAGTGCAGTGGCGTGATCACAGCTCACTGCAGCCTCCATCTCCCAGGTTCAAAGGATCTTCCTGCCTCAACCTCCTGAGTGGCTGGAACTACAGGTGTGCACTGCCACGCCTGGCTAATTTTTAAATTTTTGGTAGAGATAGGGGCCTATGTCGCCTAAGCTGGTCTCAAACTTCTGGGCTCAAGTGATCCTCCCACCTCAGCCTCCCCAAATGCTGGGATTACAGGTGTGAGTCACCATGCTAGGCCTATATTCATTATTTTATAAATTAAATTCCTTAATTAAGAACTTTCCACAAAGAAAACTATAGGTCCAGATGGCTTCATTGATAAATTCCATCAAACATTTAAGAAAGAACATCAATTTTACCCAAATTCTTCCACAAGATAAAAGAAAACGCCTCCTAATTCATTTTATAAAGTCAGCATAACTCTGATACCAAAACAAGATAAAGGCCTTAAAAAACAAACAAACTACAGACCAAGAATAATCCCTCATTGAATCCAGAGGAAACAAAACAAAAAACAAAAACAAAAACAAAAAACAACAATACATCTCAACCAAGTTTATCTCAAGAATGCAAGGTTGGTTTAATAATCAAATACTAATCAATGTAATTCACCATCTTAATAGAATAAAGAAGAAATACCAATAAGCATCTCAATAGATGCAGAATCATTTTTTAAGAAAGCTAAACATCCACTTATGGGGGGAAAAAAACCTCTAAGCAAAAAGAACTTTTTCAATCTGATAAAGGACATCTATGAAAAATGTATAGCTAACATATACAATGGTAAAAGAGTTCTTTCCACACTAAAAAAGAAGATCTAAATAGAGCTATATTATGTTAATGTTAAGATGGTAATTCTCTCCAATTCATACATTCAAATGCAACCCTAATAAAAATTCCAAAAGGCTTTTTTGTAGATATTGATAGGCTGATTACAAAATGTATGTAGAAAGGTACAATTTCCACCTAAAAAAAAGAAAAAGTCTAAACAATCTTGAAAAAGAACTAAACTGGAGAAGTTCTATTACCTTATTTCAAGACTTAATGCTACGGTAAATCAGGACAGTGTGATAATGGCAGAAAGACAAATAGATGAACAGAATAGAGTTTAGAGACAGATCCACACTTACTCCATTAACTGAGCTTTAACAAGGTGCCAAAGCAATTAATGGGGAAAGGAAAGTATACTGTGTTGGAACAATTAGCTATCCATATGGTGGCAAAAATCTAATCTTAATCGATAACTCGGCCTCAATACACAAAAATTACTACCATAAAGCATCTGGAAGAAAACACATGATAATATCTTCACAACTGTGGGGGTGGCAAAGATTCTTAGACAGGACCCAGAAAACACTAACATAAGAGGAAATATTGATAAAACAGATCACTAAATATAAAACTTTTGTTCATCGAAAGATGCCACCAAGACGATCAACAGTCAAGCCACAAACTAGGAGAAAAATCTGTAATACATTTATGTGACAAAGAAGTTGTATCCAATTAGTATACAAATCCTAACACTTAACAGTAAAATGACATAAAAATGGTAACTGGCTAGTGTCTTGAACAGACATATCACTAAGGATGATAAGCAAAATAGCCTATAAGCACATGACAAACTGCATGACATCAATAGTCACAGGGAAAATGCAAATTCAAACCACAATGAGATAACCCAGTAAGATGATTAAATCAAATATTGATGATAATAAGAAACAGAACTGTCACGGATTGCTAGTGGGAATGTAAAATGGTAAAACTATCTCAGAAATTGAATTGTTCTGCAAGTTTCTCATAATGCTAAACACAGACCTACTTTAAAACCCAGCAGTTCCACTTCATGTATTGACCCAAGAGAAAAGAAAACGTGTCACAAAAAGACTTACACGAGAATGTTCATGGTAGCTTTATTCACAACAGTTGAAAACTAGAAACAATCTTTTCCACAATAATAATATTCATACAATGGAATACTACTCTACAACTAAAAGGAACAATTATTACATGTGACATGGACGAACCTCAAAAACATGCTGATAAAAAGAAGCCAGACTCAAAAGAGTACATACTGTATGACTCCATTTATATAGAATTCTAGAACAAAGTTAATCTTCAGTGAAATAAATCAGAACAGTGACTGCAGTCACAGAAAAGGAGAAACAGGAAGGACTCAATGGGAAGGGAGCACAGGGGCTCTTTCTGGGTGACAGAAATCATAAATTACAAAGAGGTATTAATTGTCCAAACTAATCTTGAACTTAGGTGTATTCTGAACCTGGTATGTATCCCTATTTACATCCTTAAATTTTCTTTTTTAGTGTAGAAAGAACTCAGTCTTTCACCACTGAACATGATGTTAGCTATAGGTTTTTAATAGATGCCCTTTATCAGAATGAAGAAGTTCTCTTCTATATTTAGTTTGCTTAGAGTTTTTTTTTTTCACAAGTAGATGTTTAACTTAAGGTTATTAAAGATACTTAGTGTATGGAACTGTACATACACTTAATATCTGTGTATTTCACTATATGTAAATTATACTTCCCCTTTTTAAAAAAATTAAAGGAGGCCA
The DNA here is from genome assembly GCF_003255815.1 of Theropithecus gelada. Taxonomy (NCBI): domain Eukaryota; kingdom Metazoa; phylum Chordata; class Mammalia; order Primates; family Cercopithecidae; genus Theropithecus; species Theropithecus gelada. The sequence goes on along the minus strand of NC_037681.1, from coordinate 67,197,084 downwards.
GGTACGGTGGCTCACACCTGTAATCACAGCACTTTGGGAGGCTGAGGTGGGTGGATCACAAGGTCAGCAGGTCAAGACCAGCCTGAGCAACACGGGGAAACCCCATCTCTACTAAAAATACAAAAATTAGCTGGGAGTGGTGGCACACACCTGTAATCCCAGCTACTCAGGAGGCTGAGGCAGGAGAATTGCTTGAACTCAGGAGGTGGAGGTTGCAGTGAGCCGATATTGCACCACTGCACTCCAGCCTGGGCAACAGAGCAAGACTCTATCTAAAACAATTAAAAAAAAATACACAATTAAAGGAAAACAACAATCAAAAACTGAAATTCTATCTTCTTACTCTTTGCCCACCCTCTAGAACAATATCTCCTACACTTTGGTTTGAGGACCATATATATCAGAATCACTTGAACCCTTGCCTTAACTTTTAATGAATCAGAATTCAAGCATGGGGGTGGGAGACTGGAAATCTGTATTTTAAAAAAGAGCCCCAGGTAATTCTCATGTCCAGGAAAGTTTAAGAACTGCTGTTATAGAATGTAAGGAGAAAACAAAAATATACAAGGGATTTAAAAATAGTATGTAAATTAAGTAATCAGTGCTACAAACATCATAAACTGTAACAGTGGTCACTGCCCCTAAATTGCTATTTAAATTATGTTACAGTATCCTCTGTTCTCGTTCAATTTTCTACTTAGTGCTTTAGGGAGTTGCAATTCCAAATTTTAGTCTTCAACCATCTAACCACCCGAATTTCTCATTAATCCTAACTCAAAATGTGCATTTTAGATAAGAACTCTTGTTCACCAGGTCCTTCGCTTCCCCCTGCTGCCCCACCCTTAATGTTCTATTACTTTCTTGGTACTGTTTTCCCCATCTCTTAATAGTGTTATTCCTACTTTTCTCTGCACAGCCTTGTCTTTCTACCTCCTTTAAAACAGAATCCAAAACTCATCTTTTCCACTAAGTGCTAAACACCACCTAAGTCAGATTCTTGCCAAATTCCCTTCAGCACTTGAAGATCTTCCTCCTAACAGACTTATTTTACTGAAATTGGACATCTCATCTTAACGACAAATTAACCCCATCTCTTGCTTAGAAAGTAGAACCTTTGGGGGAGAACTGAAAAGATTACAGCCTCTTCTCTCAAGCTGTTTTTATTTTTCCCTCTTTAAGTTGCTCTAAGGGGCTGGAGAGGTAAACAGGCAAAGAGGGAAAGAGGCAAGGTGCTAGTTGCTTGGGGATGCTCTGAAATAGACACACAAAAAAGTGAAAGCCTGTAATGCCCGCACTTTGGGAGGCCAAGGTGGGCGGATCAGAAGGTCAAGAGATTGAGACCATCTGGCCAACATGGTGAAACCCCGTCTTCATTAAAAATACAAAAATTAGCTGGACGTGGTGGTGCATGCCTGTAGTCCCCACTACTTGGGAGGCTGAGGCAGGAGAATCACTTGAACCCGGGAGGTGGAGGTTGCAGTGAGCTGAGATGGTGCCACTGCATTCCTGCCTGGCGACAGAGCAAGACTCCGTCTCAAAAAAAAAAAAAAAGACTTCAGGATTCAGTATCTGTTCAGACCACTTCACAGCCCAAAGAAGCAAACAGGGATTCCAAAAAGAAATTCTAGTTGAGGGATAAGGAAGTGCATTTGTGCATTTGTCTAAGAATCCTGTATTGTTCTGGATGGCTAGCCAGGATACTGAAGGCAGGAAGCAAGATCCCAATTGGCACAGTGTTTCAAGGACACACAAATATTTCTGGCTTTCTGGCAGCAAATATTTTTCTGTATTTTTTGTAAGGCTAGGTAGTAGAGTTTGGGGTGGCAATGGGTAACAGGTAAATATTATGAAATGTCTACACTCTTGAACTAAGTACCAGTAATGGCAGTTACTTTTTGTTCTGAACACATTATCATTTAGATATTATGGGCATTACTCATCTATTTTCAACTACAAAGTATATGCCTTCAAAATCGTATCTATAAACCTGACCACGCTCCTGATCCAGACCCTATTTCCAACTGACATTGGAAGTAGTATCACTACTTACCTAAAAAGCATTATCACTTACCTGAAATTAAACTCAGTATTCTCTCTCTCCCAAACTTGCATATATTATTCTATTGCCAAGGCAGGAATCTTATACTTATACACAACTTCTATCACCTTCTAACATTAACAAAATCTGGAGGACTCAAACTTTTAAATATCTCTGAAATCAGCAGTGCTCTTGTTTCCAACCCCACTACAAATTCCTTAATTCAGACCATCCTGAACTACAGCAGAGCCTTAAATGTCATCCTTGACTGTCATCCATCTACCACAAGCCAAAGAGAATTGCTTCATTCACTCACCTTGCCCATGTGTATTACAGACAGTCCCTCACTTACAATTTGGTTCAACTCACAACCATTCTGTTTTCCATTTTCAGTACAGTATTCATTAAATTATATAAGATATTCAACACTTTATTATAAAATAGGCTTTGTGTTAGATTATTTTGCCCAACTACAGGCTAATGTAAGTGCTCTGAGCACGTTTAAGGTAGGATAGGCTAAGCTATGGCGTTTGGTAGGTTAGGCATATTAAATGCATTTCTGACCCAGTGATATTTTCAACTTAGGATGGGTTTATCAGGACTAACCCCATTGTAAGTTGAGGAGCATTTGTATTTGCTCAGTAATTATCTGGTAATGTGTCCAATCTTTTCTCCTCCAGAATATTCTCTTTATTACTGCTATGATCAATTTTCTAAAACACAAAACTGTTTGTGTCACTTCCCATCTATAAAACTAAATAAAAATCCACACTCCTAGTATGGCTACATACAAAACCCTTCACAATTTGTTCCCCTCCTGCCTCGGTCCTAGTCTGATTTCCTAATTTTCTTTTGCACTAATTTAGAAAAATCAAATAGCATCTTCCTCCTTAAATACTCTATGTCCTTTCATGTCCAATAATCTACAATGAATAGTATTTCAGTCCAGCTTATTTCATTTTTATGAGCGCTCTTATACTATTTACAATTAGCTAAACCTATACAGAAGTAATGAGTGAAGAAACAATCAGACGACACACTAATTCTCAATTAGCTTATTTTCATAGCCTTATTATGGCCAATATAGACTAAATGAAAAGTGATTAAAATGTTTCAACTATCTCCTGAGCTTCCACTTTACAGTAAATTGTTGTTAAAATTCTTCCGTTATAGATGTAATACCTACCTTGTGATTGACAGGCACAAAGAGAACTATAATTCAACTTTCTCCACATTTGTCCTTTCCCTCTCATCTTTAACACCTCCCTTCCCCACTTCTCCTCCTCTGCCTTCTGTGCTAGTCCTGCCACCTAAATTTTCACTGCATCCTCTTTGTCCACTCTGCAAAAGGAACATCAGTATTCCTCTATCCTCATTTGTACAGCATTTAAAATCTGTAAAGCATTTTTACATACACTTACTCACTTGATCCTTACAATCTTACTTTTTGAGATTCCAAAATCAAAGGCTGCCCTTGGTACTTTCTTATATTTTATCTCAATTTCGAGGAAACTGCAGTTCAAACAAGTTCAGTGACTCATCTAATATACTGCTATTCCCTCTGCCTGCAACTCCACAACCCCTCTTCAGACTGGCTGATCTCTCAAGACACAGTTCAAGCTTTCCTCTACCTCCAGTGCAAAAAGAATGTTATGCTTATTTCCATGCCATCCTAATGTTTTTCACATCACTACTTTATACCACTAGAACAATCCAGGTCTCTGGACTCCTATTCTGGTGACTTTTCTATTAAACAATATTTTCCTTGTTAATTAATGTTCCTTTTATTAATATAACCATTCAGTATTTTATAAAGTCAAAGGGAGAAATGTCAGGGGTCACCAGAGGTGACTAAAACTGTACACCAGGACATTCCTAGCTTTCCTTAAAAATCAAGAATTTAAGGAATGTCTCTAAATCCTCTCAAAGTATTTAGATACCATCCTTGTGGTAAAATGACATCCAAAGCCAACCATAGCAAACAGTAAAAGAGCACTTCACAAACCCTAAATTAAATTATTACAAGTTTTAAGTGCTGCCTCCTAATATCCTGGGAAATGTCTAGGATTAACAACCAAAAGACTAGCACATTAGTCCCAACTCTACCACACATGCGCTGACTTGTAAAAGTCACTTAACCTTCCCGTGTCAAACTTGCTCTTCTATAAAATGGGATAATGCCACCCACCTTTCTGAACTAAGAGAATTAAATGAAAGAACGGTCATAATAAATCACTTAGCCTGGAACATAATAAACAGTCAAAATATGATAACCCCTTTATTATTTTTATATAACATCATTTTTATTTTCAGAACCATGCCCAACATGTTTAACATATCCTTGGACTTTCTGGCCCAGCAACAACCACAATAAATACCTTCAAGGAAGTCATCTAGATAACTTCTGGATCCCCTTCCTGGGTCACAATTCAGGTCCTATAAATATAATTTGGAATATCTTCCCCTAAGTGCATTATCTTGTTCTGTGCCACATGAAAACTCATCAGAGAATATCCCTGTAGCTTCTCCTTGCTGGCTTGGCTTTTAACTACCTGGAACGCACATGGAGTCAGCTGTAAATCTGGCAACTGTCACTGCCAGTCCGTCTTTTAAATCATTTATAAAAATGTGAAATAAAACTCATCCTAGTACTGATCACCTGAAGGATAATGGGGTTGGACTGCTGTTCTCATGTAAATAGCCAATGTCAAAAACTAAATAATTAGATAAATGAGCTCCCCTTTGGCCATACGCATATTTTAACCGTAAGAAAGTGCTTGAGCTTCTCCTTAAAAGATTATATTTAACATTCAGTGGGTTTATCCTTTAGCTTTAAGTACATTTAAGATGCTTTCCTGTCTGGTAATCTGTAGGAAAAAACAAACTCAGTTTCTTCACACTGTCCTTCAACAATCAACACAGAAGACTTTTGTGACCTCAAAACATATATGTAGGGATTTCTCTCTACCAAAAAGCAAGCAATCAATTCTAAAGTGACTACCAACTTGGTGTCTCTAATTCAAACCCATTCTGACACCAGCTACACCTAGAGAGAGCGTGAGATTGCACAGGTTGAGGACTCAGTCCCAAAAGACTGAGCTCCACTTCTGATGCCAATCCCAAGCTCCATTATTTTTCCTGTGCTTTTCTGACCAACTGGCTATAAACTGGGTTTCCTACAACCCTCTCCTTGAGTTTGATTAATTTGCTAAAGCAGTTCACAGAACTCAGGGAAACACTGTAAAGTAAGTAATAGTGTTTTACAACACTTTTGCTGGTTATTACAAAGGGTATTTTAAGGATACAAATAAACAGCCAGAAGTAGTGATAAATACGGCAAGGTCTGGAGTGCAGGAGCTTCTGTCCCCATGGGGTTGGAGTGGGCCATCCTCCCAGCACATGGATGGGTTCTTGTTCATCTTCCTGGAAGCCCCCACAGGTCTGGCCCTCTCTTCTCCCCAGTGGTTGGGAGGTGGAGTGGAAGTGCCAACCCTCAGAGCCCAAGGCTGATTTCCCTGGAGGATCAACACCTCCAACCAGTGTTTACCTAGGGACTTTCCAAAAATAGCCTCATTAACATATGCTCAGGAGTGTTTGAAAGGGCTTGTTGTAAATAACAAAAGACTATCTTTCACCTTTATTGCTCAGAAGCGGTTTCAGAGCTGCTTCAGGAACCAAGGATAAGAGGCCAACTGCTTTAACAAAAGATATTCTTATTGCTCTAGTGCTTAGGAAATAACGAGGCTTACAGGAGCTGTGTTGAGCCAGGAACCACAGCCGAAAAGCAAACTGTATACAGTACATAATAATATTACATCCTGATACAAAGGCGTGCCAACCTGTGGGATTCAGGATTTACACTACAGTTAAATTCCTACAAAATCCAGTTTACCTCAACACTTTTCTCTATCCAACCTCCAATTCTTATCCTAACTCTCCTTCCTCCAACTACCTACCATATACACAGGTCTAACCTGCAGTTCCCATATCATTTCCATTCCACCATTCTAGTTCTCATCGTTCCATTTTCCCTATATCTATTATTTAAATAAGCTTCCATCCTTTTAAATTGCTTGAAATACTTCTAACTCAAGGATACTGCTCAGAATAGGAAGACTGGACATTGTTCCTGTTTATGGTCATCTTCAAATAAAATAAGGAAGTCAATTTAAAGACAATCCCAGAGCACACAAGCCCATTTCAAATACAATTTAAAAAAAAATTATCTTTATTACTGCTTCCTCTTACCAGCTTTGATAAAAAGATTACTGTATGAAAGTTCATCAAAGTAAGTTAAATTTAATTTTGGTGTTAAGCAGCATATGAACCTGTGAAAATATAATCTTGCTATATTATATTTCATAATACAGTATGGTCTCTCTGAAATCATTCCCTACAATTTTTCACCTACATATAAAGGCAGGAAACTAATTCTCAGGTCACTAAGATGCAAATTTATCCAATATTAACATGAGTCAACAATCCAGCCTAATTACCCTTTCAAGATTACTTCTGCTCTAACCAGATTCAAAAGCCCTCCCCCTCCCCTCCCCTTGAAAGTAGGATAGCTGGCTAACTCAGATGAAGAATTTGTTAAGATGGACAAGGCAAATAATTCATATTTTCCCTCTTTCATTCTCTAACAACTGCACTGAAGCTAAGAAAGTAATTTGTACAGTCTACACCTACTCAGTTCACATACCCATGAATTTTAAATATGAATAACAGCCCATTCACAATGGCATAATTATCTTTAAATGTATAAAGAAAACTCCAACCTAATGAAAAAATGAGCAATGGTTGGTTATATTTTAACATGACATGCCTTCTAAAACCATATTTAACTAATTTATTCACATGATTAGATTATGTAATAGACTTGAAGAAAGTACCTATGAAATTCCTAAAAGTATGTCATGAATGCAATAAATGTCCAATAAATTGTGGTAACTTCATAATCCTTATTATAAGCGTTAACCAAAAGATTATTAGAAATTGGTCACCCTTCACACACTAAAATTCTGTATCAGTGAAAAAAATAAGTAACTGTGGAAACTTGTGATGGCTACATGTAACTTTCTTAGCCCTGCTAGCATCCCTTTGGACTAAAGAGTTGGCCCAGGTATTTATCAACTGAAGTACCACCAACAGCATGCCTGCCTGAGATCTAAAACAATAGCAAGACTATTACTAGTACAGTAACAATGCTTTTGAGCTATAGCTTGTTTCTAATTTTAATCCTTCACCTGTGAAATAGACTCACTTCAATGAAACTCTAAAAATAAGAGCAATTAAAAGACATTATGTGAGATACATTTAAAAAATAATGAAAATTAATGTTAAAACATAGTCATTAAAAAAGAGCTCTTGCAAAACAGATAAGAAGTTACATATTGTGACAGAAGGCAAAGATGCTGTAAGGAAAGACACAAAGATGCATGAGAATCAAAGTTAAAAGGACTACAGATGGAAGAAGGGCTGTTACAAAAGCAACAGAAAAACCTGAGAAGGCAGAACCATTGAACACCAAGAGGAATTCACCATTCTTTAGGTGATACACCATTAACAAAGATTCTGAGATAACTTATGACTCAAACTATCACCGTCAAAAACATTTGCTAAAACACATGGTCATGACACTAGTTGGACCTGGGTTACAGCAAATTAAAAAAACCATATGTTATAAAATTGGAGTCACACAAATTTTATCACTAAAATCTCAGCTTAATGAATGAAGTCATCAAAATATTTGCTTAATAGAAAACTGGGTTCAATGATTTTCCCATGGTTCCACTGGCAGAGAAGAGCTGCGATCAATAATTAATAATTCCTGACTTATAATTCCTGACTTCCTCACCTAAGCGTACCCAGCAGGTCTCTAGTACTCTAGTACTGTATTTTCACTAGAATACCTGAAATTCAATTATTAATATTTTTGTTCTAGAATAATGAAACTGCAACAAGGATCTCCCAACGACATTCAGAAACACTAACACATTCACTCTAATTTGATATGCAGACCTAATTAAAGGTCCAAGGTAAGCAGAGAAGGAGAGCAATACCAAACATCAGAGCATCATTTGCACCAAGCACCCCCTTACCGAAGACTACGATTTGATCGTGCATTTTTCCAGAAATTTTTGTAACTTGTAAGTGCGCGTACAGCAAGGAAATAAATGGGCACACAACTGCCTAATTACACTTAACGAACCACAGAGAATAATGTCTAATATTTGCTGTACCCTTTCTCTGTAGTAGGTAGGCACGGTTAAACCTCACCACTATGCTGTGAGGTAGGTACTTTTAACACCCTCCCTTACAAATGAGTAAACTCAGGTACACAGTGGTTAAATCACTTGCCTGAGATATGTGAAGGGGCTGGGATACAAACCCTGTCTTTCTCTATTACAACTATGATAGGAATGATGTATTCATAATGACCATGTAATTCTACTCTCTTTTTAAAGGTACTAAACTCATTTTAACAAAACCCCACACTAACTGAAAATAATAATTTTCATATAATTTACTTTCAAAATATAAAAGCCTTCTGAATTTTGAAACTCTTTTAAGCAATTAATTTTTAGCATAAAAATTACAGAATGCTGAACTACTCTAAGACACTCATTGAATATTTTCATCTAAATGACAGTTTGTCTCTTTCCAATGACAGGGAACTATCAGCACTAACACTAACAATGCAGCGTATTGTTTTAAACTTTTAAATAAAAGCTCATCCAGTTTTACATAATGTCACGGATAAAAGTAGTCAACTCAAACTTCTTCATCCTTAGAAGGGAACAATATCACAAATAATCCAAAAACCATTAATAGTTGGCACGAGAATGTTTTCGAAATAAACAATGTGAAAGTGTTCAGTAGAAAAATCTCTGTACTGGAGTCCGTAGACCTGCCCACCAATCCTGGCCCCACCACTAAATAGCAATTTAATCCCTTCAACTGCTCTGGGCCTTGGTTTCCTAATCTGCAAAACATCATCTCCATGGTCTACCCTTCCAGCTCTAGAAGAAATGTGACTCATACACATACATCTTCTTTCCAAGCCTCCCATTCTCATTCTGTTTAGTTATTACTACAACTTCACAGCCAGTAAGTGTTATTTTTCCTTAGTTCCACAAAAGGAGAAAACAGCCCAGTCTAACTAAACAAAGGTGATAGGGGAAAGCTTTCCTGACCACTGGTTTGCCATAGATGATTCTCAAGGTGAATAATGTAGAAGCTATTATAATGTTAAAAGGTGTTAGGTTTCAATATTTTAGGCTACTGTTTTGCATGCCAGTACATTCTCCCTGAGGACGAATAGTAAAATTCAAGGACAATAGGGAGAAAATATATATAATTATCCACCAGTAATTCAAGAACTTAGAAGGTGCCAACTGAAAATATTAACACCTTTCTGCAGAAATGTTTTCTCTGATGGATAAAAGGGCCAAAATATGATCTACAAATTTTTCCAAAAGATGTTCAAGAACTAATCAGCTTTCATTTTGTAAACCGTAAAGTACTCTACAAATGTAAAACATTACTAACATATATAAAATTAAGAAAATATTCGTAAGATTAAAGATCTCTTCTCAGTGAAATGAAGAACCGCCACGGACTGCAACAGAGGTGCATTCTGGGGACCACCACTGCCTAAACCCGGTGTGCATTTTCTATGTTCCCAACCCACTCTCAAGAGTGCTATATAAATGAAAAATTATTAAAATTAAACTACACAACTGACATTAAGATTACCAATTGTCAGGAAACTCAACCTGATTTTAGTATTGCTTAATAGAGTTGCTAGCTTACCACCTCCCTCCCAGTCAACACAAGTTAAAATATTTTAAAACTTCTTGGCCGGGCGCGGTGGCTCAAGCCTGTAATCCCAGCACTTTGGGAGGCCGAGACGGGCGGATCACGAGGTCAGGAGATCGAGACCATCCTGGCTGACACGGTGAAACCCCGTCTCTACTAAAAAAATACAAAAACTTAGCCGGGCGAGGTGGCGGGCGCCTGTAGTCCCAGCTACTCAGGAGGCTGAGGCAGGAGAATGGCGTGAACCCAGGAGGTGGAGCTTGCAGTGAGCTGAGATCCGGCCACTGCACTCCAGCCTGGGCGACAGAGCGAGACTCCGTCTCAAAAAAAAAATAAAATAAAATAAAAATATTTTAAAACTTCTATAGAATCCGTAGTTCAATTTTGCATGATCTTGTAGAGAAACGAAAGTAAGGAAAAGAATGTGAATTACTTATTAGTCCTCCAGAATAACAGTCAGTAGTACATAATAGCACAATCCATTCTAAATGTTAAATAGGGAAGAAGTAAGCCACCACTATGGATAGAGAGGTTGCTACAAAAATTTCAAGGTGTAGTTATGAGAATTTCCAGAAAAACTTGTAACTGATAGAATATCATCAAACATACACATACATTTTTCAATAAAAGATAATTGACAAAGTCCAGCAGCCAGGCACGCTTTAGTTGGAATGCCAGAAGAAACGGTCAAAATTTCCTTGTGACTCCAAACCCTCAAGCCTTTCAAAGTTCAGAACCAAACCAAGATGTACTTACACTGTTTTTTAGCATCCTTCTTTAAATGCAATTCCCTCTCCACAGAGTCACTCCGCTTCTCCTACTCGGATGCCCAAACCCCACATCAAAGACTCTTAGGAGCCCAAGTAGTTGCAGAGGGGTCTTCCAGCTCCCGCCTCCGCATCCCTTACCCACCCAGGTTAGTTAAACCTCCCGGGGCACTCAGTTCATTTCCCACATCTATACTCCTCGGTTCCCTCCCTCATCCCCCAGAGGATCTTTTCTCCTCGACCTTGAAGACCCCTAGATCGGGCTCTTGGAGCCCCAGGTGACTTGGTCGGTGCTCCCTTCCCTTCAGCCTGCGTAACTGCTTCAGTCTCCAGTGGCCTCCCCGCGACCCCCCACGACCCTGATCACGAATGCCCTCCTACTGGCCCCGGACGACTCCCTTCCCCTTAGGTACCACACGTTCCTCCAACCAGAAAAACAATTCCACAGAAACGCATCGAGAGCCTACTAAGCGCAAGCTCCCACTGTGCGCGGCATGGTCTGCACGGGGCTCGCGGCCCGGGCTCGCCGTCCTTTTCCCGGCCAGCCCATCCCAGCCCGAGGCCGGCGCTGCCTCCGCCGGGGTGCGGGGGCGACAGCCGGGGGCGGAATGAGCCAGGCGCGGGCACTGGGGCACCGAGAGGCGGCCGCGGACAACGGCGCGGGGGCCGGGGTCCAGGCGGCGGGCCGGGCGCGACCGCAGGGACACTCACCGTTCGGGGCGCGCGGGGCGGCCTCATCCAGGGCACCTGCGGCCAGGCAGGACGGGCCCGGACGGCGCAGTCACCGACAGGGCGAGTCCGCCTGCCCTCTGGTGCGTCCTGTCCCCTCCGACTGCCCAGCGAGCGCAGCCTCGCTTCCTCCGGACAGAGCCCGGAGACCCCAGCTCCGCCGGATGCCCCCGCCAGGCCCCCACCCCCTTCCCTGCCGCCTCCCCCTCTTCGCCCGTTTCCCCTCCCCCCTCCCCCCAACCCCCACCAGAATGGAAAATACCTCCCGGGGCGGGGGGCGGGGGGCGGGGAGGGGCACGCCTCTCTGAAGGGCAGCCTACCGTGACCAATAGCAGGCGGGGCTTTAGAGGGGCGGGATTCCTAGCGGCCAATCCGGAGGCGGGTAGGTGAAGGCCGAAGGAGGGAGGCAGGGCGCGAGAGTGGGGCGGCCCTGGAGTCAGGGAGGTCCGGCCGCTTGGGTGCGCGCTGTGCGCGGCTGCCATTTTGGAGTCGGGCAGCTGCGACGGCGGCCGTGTCCGGCCGGGGAAAAGGAGGAGCCAGTCAGGTGGGAGAGAGGCGGTCACGTGGACCTGAGAGGCGGGGTAAAGCGGGCTGCGGCCCGAAGGGAGGGGTCGACGGCGTTGAGTCTCGGGAGTTGGGGGGATGTCACGTGGTCGGAGAAGGGCCAGCGGTGGGCTTGTGGGTGGAAGGTCAACCTGAAGTAGCAGTTGGGGGAAAGCTTTGTCCCTGGTTTCAAGTCTTAGGGAGAAGGAGAGGAAAGTGCTGAATGGAGGGCATGAGTGCCGGGTAGGAAAATGTGAATGAGTCTCCCTAGCGCCCTTCAGCATGAAGCCACCCAGTTAACAAGTTCCAAGATCCACGGGAAACCGGGCACCTCCTGCAATTCAAATATTCCCATCCCCGCCCCCAGCTGCCACAAAAATGACTCACAAATCGGAGGGAGGGGTGTCGGTCTCCCTCGTTTTGTCTGCATTTTATATGGAAGGGCCCCCTCCCTGGAAATGGCTGAAAGGGTAGAGGAAGAGAAGCATGGTTCACGCCTGCAAGGGCTGTTCCCGCTGGCTTTTTTTTTTTTACTTCTTCTTTTTTTGGTAGACGGTGTCTTCCTGTGTTGACCAAGCTAATCTCGAATTCTTGGGTTCCAGGGATCCTCCTACCCCGGCCTGGCAAAGTGCTGGGGTTACAGGCGAGAACCACCGTGCCCGGCCCCACTAGCCTTTTAGAAACCTTGTCGTCGTTCACAAACTTACCGGTCACTTCATAAGTGTTAGACATAACCTTGATAATATTCCAGCACCTCAAGTTAATAAACCAAAAAGCTTTCCTGTGAGACTGTCTAACTCTCATCCTTTATTTAAATTCATTCCTCAAGTACTGGCTAAGTTATTCTCCCAACTAATCCACTGAAAAGTGCTTCTCTTAAGGCTACCAGTGACACCCGTATGACCGGGTTCAAAGGTCGATTTTTAGTCATCCTGCTTGGTCTCCTGCAGTGGATTTTGTGGACTACATGAAGCCTTTTTCTGTTCCCTGATGCACCCCTCACCCCACTTTTCCTAACACCCTAAACCCTCAGATTGTCTTTCTGTTCAGTTAGCTTTTCTGAATCTGTGCTCTGTTGACTCTTAAGCCCAAGGATCTGATCCTCAGTCGTCTACTTAGTGGGCATGCAGTCGTTTCTCTGCCCACTGGGTGATCTGACCATTCTGATGGCTCAACAGCTGAATGTATGTTTAATGACGTCCAGATCTTCAGGTATAAGTGCCTCTTGGGCATCTGCACTTGCAAGCCATGATGTCTCCAGGTGGGACCTCATATACCCTCTGAGGTTCACAAAACCTGCTCCTCCTTCTCCTTTCCTTATCTTTTTTTGATAACAACCATCCACTTACTTGCCCAAGCCAGGAACCTGGGAGTAACCTTTCATGCCACTTCCTCACTGCTCTAACATCTCCCCACCTCTTCTAACTTTATTGTGTTGGTAATATTTACTAAATGCTTTCTCCTGTTCACTTCTACTGCCACTGCCTCACCTGCATCATTTATTTATTAGGCCAGTACTTAACTGAGCACCTTACTATGCACCAGGCATTGTTAGAGATGTTCAGGATATAGTGGTGAACAAAACTGACAAAGTTCCTGAGTGGGACAAGACGAATGGCAAGAGAAAATTAGTAAAAACATGAGATAATTCAGGGAGTGATGAATATTATGAAGACAATAAAGCAGGGAAACTGATTAAGAACTTCCCAAGTTGTTGCTCAGCTCTTCACTGATGTCCATTCCCCCTTCCTTCTGCTTTCTTCTTACTCTCCAAGAAGAGACTGCCTTGATCGTTTCACCTAGTGTGTTGATTCCATGCCCTTTCATCAGCCAGGACTTTCCTCTATCTTTATATTTTTATATTACAGCTACCTGAATGCAAATCCCTCAACTGGATGATAAGCTATTTGAGGTCAGGGTTCATATCTTACACATCTTTGTACCCCCACAGTGCCTTAGCTCAGAATAGGTGCTTGCAAAATGAGTATTAAATGAATTGGTGAGTCCCCTGACACCTGAAGCAGGCTACCACGTAAGTATCTCCAGCCCAAATGAGAATGAAAAGGTCAGTGAACACGCCTGCTTGAATGTAGCAGTGGTGATGCCTGAAGGCAAGGGACAGAATTATGAATGATATCACCTGTTTTGGTCCCTTCCGGGCCTGGGACTCCATGATCCTGTGCCCCATGTGTGGCAGTAGTTGCTTCATAAACGCTACTTTACTTGACAGTACCAAGTACATGCAAGCAATTTAAAAGTACTCTTTGTTTCTGATGATGAGCTTCAAACCCAGAAAACTCTGGGTGAACTGCCAGGATAGGCCCTGCAGGAGAAGGCTGCAGTTGCCACTTCACTTTGTATTTCCAGGCCCTTGGGTATTGCACCCCAACAGGGAGCAAGATGTTGCCAGTTCTGTCATAGTCATTGTAATTAAATCCAAGTTCTGGCAAAGGGCAGTACGTAATTATGAAGTATTATGGTTTTTATCATTATTAGGCACCCAGCTGCCCAGCCCAGGAAACCACAGTAGTAAAACACTGGGAAGCCAAGCTCCTTTCCCAGCTGGCATGAACCAATACCAGGTGTATTGGCACATCATCCTGCAGCTTCACACTCATCAAGATGAGACTTTCTGTCCCCTCCTTTTGGCAAAATAAAATTGTAAATGAATGGAAAGAGGAAATGTAAAGAAAGACCTTTGCCACCGCCTCTGAATCGAATTCCTTTTTTTCCATCCCCTAAGAACGCTCTCTCCTCATCCACCTATTTATTGCATAAATCTTTTTCAATTTTATCCTTGACCTGCTAGCTTTGTAAACATCATTCCACAATGACTCCTGAGAATATATCCCACTGTATTAGGGTGAGAGTACAAAGCACGGGAAAGAGTGCTTTCACATTCAAGAAACTTAGAGACTAAATATTTAGGAAAGGATAGTCAGGTTTGACAAGAAATTTGCCATGTATTGAGCACCTACTCAATGCTGCCATTGGCATTTTCACATATACGATCTGACTTAATTCATACCACCCTGCAAGGTAGGTTTCATTATCCGCATTTTCTTCAAGATCACAAAGACTTAGTAAGTGATGGAACCAAGATACCAACATAATTATATAAGTTTGATGATTGTATACTCATAGTGGATTTGTTCATACTGGTAGCTGAATAGAGGTAACAGATTTCTGTTACCTCTTTCTATCAAAGTAAAAATGGTTTCTTGTACAAAATAGATTTTAAGCTGAGCACTGAAAGGGCAGTTCAGAAGTGATGCTGGGGGAATTATGCCAAATGAGGAGGCCAAATTGGCCAAAAGCCTAAAATCAATCAATAAGGAAAGATTTCTTGTTCAGCGATGAGTCACATTGTATTCTTCAAGTACCTTTGTTGTCTCAGCCACACCAAATGGGGAAGTCAACCCAAGTGGTACTGGGTTGGCAGGCATAGGCTGAGGGAGAGTGTGCTTAGGGTGGAGGCAAGTGGTTTGGGGAGGGAATAGGTCTTTGAATGGAGAGATCCCCCAATGGCCAATAAACTGGCACATCTTGCAGTGGCTTCTGAAACAACTGAAACCATGGCAACTTTGCTGCCAATCACTTGTTTTTAACTGATGTGTGTAGAACTATTTCCTCTTAAATAGTTATATAATTAATTTAAACTTAGCTATTTAACTTAAGTCATTAATTTCATCTTTAAATAGTATAATGTTTGTCAATTTTTTAACAATTCAGTGCTTACTATGTTGTACAAGGCAGTTTACTTCTACTAATTTTAGTGGGATTTAAGTTTCAGTAAAATACACGCGTTCTAAGTGTACCAGTTTGATCTGTTTTGAGAGATACATAACCCTGTAACTATTACCATAATCAAGAAATAGAACATTTGCATTACCCCAAAAAGTTTCCTTGTGCCTGTTTACAGTAGGAATTTGAATACAACTTGTATTTTGATGACTCTAAAATTCATATCTCCAGCTTCAACCTTGTTTGCGAAGTCTAGAACCGTATTTTTAGCTACCTGCTCGACATATCTACTTACCTATTACAAACAAGCATCTCAAACCAAACATGGCTAATGGTAAATGCTTTATCTTAGCCACAAGAAAACTTCCATCCCCCACCTACCATTTCTTTCTCAAACCACTTTTTCTGTACTCTCCGATTTGGTTGAGCTAATCATCATTTATCAAAGTCACATATGCTAGAAGCTGTCTAAAATAATCTTCTCTTCCCTGTCTTCTACCTCCCAAGGTCAATAAGTGACTCTAACTCACACATGCATTTTTTAGTAAGTATTTTCCATTTTCACTATCCTCATTCAGACGCTTACCCTGCTTGCATGATCGCAAAATCTCCTAACTTGTTTCTTCATGCTCCAATTCGTCTACCAATCTGCCACTCTAATTTTCTTTTGAAAGCCCAGATCTGACTGTTTCAGTCCCCTGCTTTCATGGACTACCCAACTGCATACAAAATGGCACAAAATTGCCCCAGCCCTCCCTATTGGACCTCTCTGCTACCCACTACATAGAATGTGCTGTTCATTTTCATCTTTCTGTGCTTTTTCATCAAATCTTTGCTTAAAATGTGACTCCTTCTTTACCTGAAAAACTTCTCTCTGTCCTTCACAGCCCCATTTAAATGACTTTTCCTCAGTGAAGTCTTTCCAGACCTTTCCAATAAGAATAGTCCTCTCAGTCACACTTAACCTCCTATAACAGGTTGCACATACATTTATCACACTAAATAGACACGGTGATGAAGTAGAACAGGAGACCTGAGTCAGAAGATCTGGGGTTACATTTAAAATATCAGTTATTTGCTGTGTCATCCAAGACAAATCACATAACCTCTCTGAGCCTTGGTTATTTCACATATAAAATTATAATAAAACCATAGTAATACCTTACCTCATGGGACCCTTGTGGTGATCAAATAAAGTAATTATAAATATGAACATGATTTGCTCTATGCAGATATTAGATATTATAATTACAGAACTATATATCCTGATAGATTTTGAGTGCCTTCAGTAAAAAACCAGTGTGCAATCATCTTTGTTTTTTTTTTTTTCCACTTTTTTTTTGAGATGGCATTTCGCTCTTGTTGCCCAGGCTGGAGTACAATGGCACAATCTCAGTTCACTGCAATCTCCACCTCCCAGTGGAGATTTAGGTGATTCTCCTGCCTCAGCCTCCCGAGTAGCTGAGATTACAGGCACCCACCACCATGCCTGGCTAATTTTTAGTATTTTTAGTAGAGATGGGCTTTCACCATATTGGCCAGGCTGGTCTCAAACTCCTGACCTCAAGTGGTCCACCTGCCTTGGCCTGCCAAAGTGCTGGGATTACAGGGGTGAACCACTGCGCCTGACCTGTCCAGTCATCTTTGTATGCCTTCTACCTAACATAGTGCCTGGGCCTCCCTTGATTGGTTTATGGCATAAATTATTGATTTTTGTAGAATCACATTCTCCCAATTAGTCACTCAATTAACTCTCTTAGCCTACTTTCTTTTTTTTTTATTTTTTGAGACAGGGTCTCACTCTGTCACCCAGGCTAGAGTGCAGTGGTGCAGTCACAGGTCACTGCAGCCTCAGCCTGCCAGGCTCAAGCAATCCTCCTGCCTCAGCCTCCCAAGTAGTTGGTACTATAGGCACATACCATCATGCCCAGCTAATTTTGTTACTTTTTTTAGAGACAGGGTCTCCCCATGTTGTCCAACCTGGTCTCCACCTCTGGACTCAAGTGATCCTCCCGCCTCAGCCTCCCAAAAGTGTTGGGATTGCAGGCATGAGCCACCATGCCTTCTTTATTGCCTTTATAATTAGTCACATAAAAAGGTCTCTACAGAAATGAAATGAAATGAAGTGAAATTCTAACCATGTTTAATTTTAAAGGCCTTTATTTACTCAACAAAAACTTTTTAAAGCATTATATACCCGGTCCTATTCTAGGCATCAGGCATGCAGAGATGAACACGAGTCTTCATCAAACTTACAATATAGTGGGGGCAATAAACACAAACCAAGATTTTCATCTATATAGTTAAAGATGCTACAAATAGCATAGAACAATAATGTAACTGGAGTGGTCATCGTGGACTTCGCTAAGGAAATGGTGTTTGAGCATCGATGACTAGAAGGAAGTAACTACATGAAAATCAAGAGGAGGGCATTTCAGGCAAAGGGAAGAGTGCAAAGACCCTGAGCCAGGAGCAGGCAAAGTAGATTTGAGAAACTAAAAGATCTTTGTGGCATGACAGAAGCAAGGGGTAGTGGTAGGAATTGAAATCAAAGAAGCAAGTGGGGCCAGATCATGCAGAACTTTGAAGGTCAGGGTGAATAGTTTAAACTTTAGTCTAATTGTAACAGGAAACCATTGAAGGGTTTTAAGCAGATATGTGATATGACTTATTTTTTAAAAGAGTGCTCTGGGCTAGATGCAGTGGCTCACACCTGTAATTCCAACACTTTGGGAGGCCTAGATGGGAGGATCCCTTGAGCCCAGGAGTTTGAGGCTGCAGTGAGCTGTGATCACACCACTGCACTCTGCCCTGGGTGATGGAGCAAGACCCTGTCTCTAAAACAACAACAACAACAATAAAGATTGCTCCAGATGCATATGGAGAATGCATCCTGGGGTCTTTGGGAGTGAGGATCAGAAGGAAGATTAGTTGTTTTGGTTCAGACTACAGATGTCAGTGGGTGGTAACACTGAAAATGGTGAAGAGAAGTGGGTTTTAAGGTATGTTTTGCAGGTAGAACTGAAAAGTCTTATTAATGGATTTAATGGGGTGAGTGAGGGAAAGACATTCAATATGACTCTTAGCACTTTGGCCTAAGCAATTCGGTGGATGAAAGCTTAGTTTATAGAGTGCCAATCTTGTGGCAGGCACTGTGATAGACTCTGAGAATACAAAACTCAATGAATAAGACACATAGCTTGCCCTCAAAAAATTCAGTCTAGTGGAAAAGACTACCTCATACAGTGATTCCCATGGAATGTTTTAAGCTCAATACCAAAGCTATGCACAGGTGACCATGAGGGCATCGAGAAGGAACCCAGTCCAGATACGTGAACCAGGAGTCTCACCCTCTTGGGAAGATAACTAGGGAACTTTCTTGGCATTTGTGAATATATGCAATAATCCACATTCTTAGTAAAGCTTTAACTTAACTCTTTATTAATGAATAAAGTATAATCATTGTCAGCAGCATCTTCCAGAATCTCTGATTTCTTAGAGGAAAGAAAGCTATGAAAAGATAGCCAAGCACACTGAAGATACTAGACAGGCCAGGTGCTCAGCGAATGGGACAGTCAGAGAACAGGAATCTGTATGGTCTGGGTTTCTGTTGCAGCCCCCAACTTTACCCCTACCGACAGGATGCCTTTCATTGTAGAGGGTGGATTCAGTGTTTTTGTTGTGGTTTTAAAAGCAACTACAGCTTTTGTGAAATTTCCCTCTGACTCCTGAATGACTTCTCTCAAGCGTTTTCTTTTTTAATATTTATTTATATTTAACCAGCTGATACATTCACATTTTACAAATCAAAACCCCATCCATTGTTTTGCTTTCTGTGATTTGTTACCTCTAGTCAATCGTGGTCTGAAAACATTCGATGGAAAATTCCAGGAATAAACAATTCAGAAGTTTTACATTTCACATCGTTCTGAGTAGCCTGATGAAATTTCCCATCATCCCATTCTGTCCCACCCAGGATGTGAATCATCCCCTTACCCACCCATTAGTCACTTAGTAGCATCTCGCTTATCAGATTGACCGTTGCTGTATTGCAGTGTTTTTCTTTAAAGAACCCGTATTTTACTCAAAAATGGCCCCAAAGCATAAGAGTAGGGAAGCTGGAAATTCACATACGTCAAACGAGAAGCTGAAAAATGCTCCCTTTAAGTAAAAAGGTGAAAGTTCTCGAAGAAAGAAAACAAAATAGTAGGCTGAGGTTGCTCAAATCTGCAGTACAATAAGGTATTTTGAGAGAAAAAGACCATTCACATAACTTGTATTACAGCATATTGTAATTGTCCTGTTTTATTATTAGTCGTTCAAATCTTTTACTGTGCCTATTTTATATATTATACTTTATCATAGGTATACATTTATAGGAAAAAACATAGTATATATATAGGATTCAGTATCATTTGCAGTTTCGGGCATCTATGGGGGATCTTGGAACACATCCCCAAAGATCAGGGGAGACTACTGTAAAAAGGTGAAGTGGAAAGTCTGTCTCCTTCTTTGTAAGAGCTGACCATGAAAAATAAAAAAAGTCTCTCTCCTACCCTGCCCTTTCACTCTGTTCTCCCCCTTAACCCACTCTCATAGGTAAAGCTATCTATTTATATTTGTTTGTCTGTATATCGTTTCGGTGTTTCTTCATACAAGTACAAGCAATTCTTACATTTCTTCTCTTCCCGTCTTCTTACATAGGAGGTGGCATATTGTATCCCTGATCTGTATCTTGCTTTTCCAACAATGTGCCTTGGGGATATTTTAAGAGAGCCTCCTCATTCTTTCAACATCTGCGTGGCGTTACACTGCAGGATATACCATAGTTTATTTCATCGTTCCCCTCTTGACGAACACTTGGGTTGTTTCCAATCGTTGCTATTTCTTACAACAATTCTGCAGTGAATAACCTGGCACATCTCTGTGCAAATATATCCTTATGATAAATCCCCAGAAGTCTCCGAAAGTTTAATAAACTGATAACGTCTTCCAAAGGAATGTTCTAAGATGTTGGGACTCCAAATTAGAACCTCGGTTTTCCAAGAATTTACTTTCTCATTTCATTAAGAGTAGCCTGTACAGGTTGGCGCGGTGGCTGACGCCTGTAATCCCAGCACTTTGGGAGGCTGAGGTGGGTGGATCGTGAGGTCAGGAGTTCGAGATCAGCCTGGCCAATATGGTGAAACCCCATCTCTACTAAAAATACAACAAATAGCCGAGGGTGGTGGCATGTGCCTGTAGTCCCATCTTGTCAGGGGGCTGAGGCAGAAGAATTGCTTGAACCCGGGAGGCGAGGTTGCAATGAGTCGAGATCGCGTCACTGCACTCCAGCCTGGGTGACAGAGTGAGACTCTGTCTCAGGAAAAAAAAAAAAAAAAAGAGTACCTGTACATTCTTTGTGGGTTTTCTTTTGGTTTTGTTTGGTTTTGTTTCTGAGACAAGAGTCTTGCTCTGTCACCCAGGCTGGAGTGCAGTGGCACCATCTCAGCTCACTGCAACCTCTGTCTCCCAGGTTAAAGTGATTCTTGTGCCTCAGCCTCCTGAGTAGCTGCGATTACAGGCACCCACTACCATGCCCAGCTAATTTTTGAATTTTTAGCAGAGACAGGGTTTTGCCATGTTGGCCAAGCTGGTCTCAACCTCCACTTTGCCATGTTGGCCAAGTGATCCACCCGCCTTGGCCTCCCAAAGTGCTGGGATTACAGGCGTAAGCCACCACACCCAGCCGTATTTTTTCTAATAAGGAACATTTAAAAATATTTAATCTGCCTCTCCTGCAACCAATAATAGTTGGAATGATGCTTTAAAAGGAAAGAAAAAAACTCAGAGGGAATAAAATTTGATTTGATTATGCCCCAGCTAGTGAATTGCATCCTCTAGAAAACTTGCATTTTCTTAATTCAACATATAGAAGCATCTCTGGAATGAAGTCTCAAATAGGATTGATGGGTTTGGAATTGAAAACTTGTAAGGTATTCCCTGCCCCAAACAGCTCTAGTGCTACCCTAGCCCCAGGGCCAAATACCCTTTGACCATTTTTCATTAGCGTCCCATCTCATTTCCCTTAGTAATGTTTCACTTTCCCTTAGTTGCTTTTGGAAAATAGATTTTAGGGCTTGGTGAAGTGAGTAGACTTTTGTAAATGTGCTTTATAACTGGGCCATGTAGAGCAGGTATTCTATCTTTACATTAGCTCCCCCGCTACTCTCAAAAGACCTTTTCTTATTTATCAGATTCTAGATATACAAGATGAAGATAGAAGGATCCTAAACTTACATGAGTTCTTTGTGAGAATATATACAGATGTAGAAATGTGTATGAGTGAGGTGGCAGTGTGAGCTGCCATTTAAAAAATATATACCTCTTAAGAAGCTAGCCCAGACACATCACTGTGATTTTTATTTTTTATTTTCTATTTTTTTGAGACAGGGCCTCACTCTGTCACCACAGCTAGAGTGCCATGGTGCAATCATGGCTTACTGCTCAGGAGATTCCCTCCCTCCTCAGCCTCCCAATAGCTGGGACTTTAGATATCTAGAATGACAGATGCCTCCACACCTGGCTAAATTTTTGTATTTTTGGTAGAGACAGGGTTTCACCATGTTGCACAGGCTAGTCTTGAACTCCTGGGCTCAAGTGATCCGCTCACTTTGGCCTCCCAAAGTGCTGGGATTACAGGTGTGAGCCACCACACCTGGCCACTATCATTATTAGAAAATAAAATTATCTTTCCACATAGAATCTCTCTTTGGTTCTGTTTCACGTGTATGGAGGTTTTTTTGTTTTTGTTTTTTTCTTCTTTAATTATAACATAAGAGAAAGTGTGTAAAAATAGAACATGAGGTTAACAAGATACAGCAAATAACCATCCAGAAAGTTTTTCTTAGCTCCAATGCACTTCAGGAATCATAAAATCTACAAGTTGTAGAACTGTCCACACTCTCTGAAGAGTATCTAGTCCTAACTCTAGTTGAAACTATCTTCCATTTTTAAAATGGTACAGTCTATGCTTTAGCTATTACCTTTCTTTTTTTCCTTAGCTGGTAAGACTTGGACTCTATCTATCCAGAATTCCTTCTTATGTGAAAAATACTATTTTCTGAAATTATTTGTGGCATAGTCCCAATGTCTGTCGAGAACATCAGTTCTACTGACCACACTCTCATGGTCTTCAGGGAACTATGGTCCTCGCTTACTCTCAGTCCACGGGATTGACAAGGGGAGTGATGTCCCCACCTCTAATCCCTCCCTGCCTGCCTTAGGGGTGAAGCATATAACCTTGGCCTATACCATCTAGTATGTCCTATTCCCCTGGCCACAATAATCCATTCTGGACTCACAAGAAAAAGTCAACTTGGATCTGAGCCTAGGTGCAAGTAGTCCCTGGAGTAGCTTGCATCCATATTGGGTGTACAAAGGGTGAACTTGCCCAAGGATGGAATCAATATTGAAGATGCTGAATTAAGAATGGAGAGAGAGAAATCAGGTCCTGGGTCACACTGTTGGAGCCCTAGATCAAGCTTCACCTGAATGAGATACCCTAAATTGTTCAGTTACATGAGCCAATAAATTAACCTTTTTGAACTTCTCTTCCTTTTTAAATTTTTATTTATTTATTTATTTATTTATTTATTTATTTATTTATTTATTTTTTTTGAGATGGGCATCTTGCTATGTGGTCCTGGCTGGTCTTGAGCTCCTGAGCTCGTGATTCCCCGCTTCTTGGCCTCCCAAAGTGCTAGGATTACAGGCACAAGCCACTGTGCCAGGCCAAATTCACCTTTTTCATTAAGTTAGTTTGGATTACGTTTTTAAATCTCTGGCAGAGGATTTTTAGTTGATGTAATATCTTCAAGCAAAATTAGACAAATTAAACTCATGGTGTTCCCATGGTTTGACAAATGATTTATCTAGTTAATTCCCACAGTCTGCTTTTCATGGTAGGAATAATGCTACTATTGCAGCCCTACCCAAGGACTGAACACCAATCCAGGCCAGAATTCCCTCCTCTTCCCCGAAGGACTCCTTCAGGTCTATGATTAAGCTCAGCCCACTGGTGAAGTTAAAGAAAGAAGGGAACAGATGGTAATCTGAGGGAATTAAGCCAATTTACTTTAGGGGTCAGTTGCAGTTCACATTCAGCAGTGAATGAAGTTGTTTGAATCAGTTTCTGGTTCAGGCCTGTAATCATCTGGATAGATCCAAAATTCTTCACATGGGACAAATATTTGGAGGGTTAAAATGTTATTCCAATTTGAGAGAACTATGAAACATGGAATCAGGTAGCACCTGTCTTACCAGGTCTTTAGTACTGAAAGAGGTATCATATGAGCAGGGTAGAGGGACATTGATAATATAGTTAACACTTTAAAAAGTGAGTCTAGACTGCATCCAAAATAAGCAGTGTCATAAAGCCTGCCCTTTGGATTTACTTTCAATATTTCTAATCCACATGAGAGCATACTTTGAAATATATCCTATAGTGGCCACTAATTTGTCATTTTTGCCTCTTTTAGAGGAGCAAGATTTTTATAGGTGAAACATTTATAGCCTGTATTTGAAAATTATTTCTAGTTAGAGTGATATTTTGTCAGTATCTTAAGGCCTTAAGACCTAGTGAGCAGTCTTGGGACAGAATTATTCGCTGGAAAATGTCATTAAAAACACAGACTCAGAATATCAAATAGAGCATTTTAAACTATTTCAGGTAATCTACTGAGTATGCTCTCATATGAAGTATCATTTTTTCCATTGCTTCCATAATTTTTTTAAAATTTCAAGACACTTAACAAAATGCTCAGCTTGTTCCAGCATATATTTTGTGAGTGGGTGGCATGCAAACAAAAGATAGAATGACAGATGCCATCTATATATTTTACAAAAACACCTCTTGCTTATGCATGTGTAAGCAGAAGTTGGATTTGACAAGATGCAAAAAGATGTCTTACAGATGGTACATGTGAGAAGGACAGGTCTTCCCAAACTGATGGAGCCCTCAAAGCAGTTGTCATGAATATGTGGATGTCTGTCACACCTGTTCTTCTGCAAAGAAATACCCTCTTGTAAATATAAGCAGATTTTCAGATGGGCCCAAGGTTCGCTAAGCTTAGTTCACTTTCCCATTAGCTTAAGAGAGACTATGGCTACCAAAGTGGATTGCATGTCTTTTTGTCTTATGTGTTCCTTGGTTTTGTATTATTTACAGTTAAAGTTTGAGATTTAAATTCTTTTACTTGGCCCCCAAAAGAGTAACCATAATTAATCTTGTAGCATTAAATTCATTGGCAATCTGCTTTGGAGGGAATAAACTCATGTTCTGCAAAAGGGCTTGGATATACAGAATTTCAATGCTTCAAATGATGTAATTGTCTATAATATTTAGCCTGCCATTTTTAGTTTGGTATTCGTATAATATGAGATTTCGAAGAAAAAGCTAAAGAGAGGCTAATTTGCTTGGTAGTGCTTCTGTTCTTTTGTTCTTTTAGAATCTAAAATTAACCAACATCTGCAGTGTCAACAAGGACTCCATATGGCATTCAAGTTTGTATTTTTCCTAAATAATGCATTTGAGGCAATGTAATCTGAGAGGAATTCTGAGGTAATAATGAGCAGAATGTGTTATATTGTATAGCACTTTATAGTTTCAAAGTGATTTAACAACTAGGACCTTATTTGATCCTCACAACAACACTAAGAGGCAAGGAGGTAGGGTATTTATTAACTCTGTTGAACAGATGAGAAGGCAGAGATCCAAAGTATTGAAGAGACATGACCATAGTCACAAACCTGGTAAATAGCAGGGTGAAAATAAAACCCAGGTTATCTGGTTCTTAATTCAATGCTCTTTCTACCATATTACTAGAACCAAGTTATTGAAACCCATGTTACAATAGCATGCTTTGAAAATAATAGATTCCACAAACAACTCTGCAGGTAAATAAAAAGAACTCAATCATGCATGTTCGATTTTCAAAAGTTTAATGGATTTCATTTGCTCAGTTAAGTTAGTAGATGATTTCTATAGGAGTTCATCTGTAGTTACATTTGTGATTTTCTATTTTACCTCCAAAAAAAGTTTTCACTCAAATCCTTTTTCTCCTTGTGAAGTTGTACCTCATAAATCTTTATTAGTCATATCTAAAAAATTCAAAAACTTTCCTGTAAGAGATGTTACAACTAAGTGTTTTCCTCACAGTAATGAATATAATTTATGTCCAGCTGAGTTTTGAAACTTTTTGTTTCCATTTAAACTTCTGTAAATTTCTGTATCACAGCAGCCAGAATTTCTGGGACCAAAAGAAAGTTGTTTGAAGCTAAAGAACGTTCTAGAAACATAAACGTAAACTTAGAAGGACTCATTTTTTAAAGCATAAATAACACTACTGCCAATACATACCTGATAGAAATTTCTAGATCAATGTAATAGCACCATTTCTACTTTTAAATGCAGTGAAATTCAGTTGCTTCCATTTCTTGAAAATTTGAGGCTTAAAAATTATGAGTGCTGGCATTCTGGAAGAGGTGCACTGTGAGTTTGTAACATCAAAAAGGTGCTGGCGTTCTCAAACATTGACAGGCAGATGTATTTCCAACAAGTGGAAACACAGACTGCACTGGCAGAAGGAGCAGACAGCAAGAATTTTCATTATGATTTGGCTTGGTCTATGCTGGTTCTGCAGAGACTTCACAAAGTGCATCTTTAGAAAGCATCTTCTACCAAGTGGAAAGCTGGCAAGAGGCAGCAGTAGAGGCTGCTGACACCAAAGCAACCAGAGCTTACTTAAAACTTAGAAAAAAAATTGTTTCCATTAGTTGTTTGGATATGTCTCAAAGAACCACAAACAGAAAAGCAATATTTAAAGTTGCTACTGTCCAAACATTCTTGCAACTCTAATATCCTACCTACTCAGTGTCTGAGATTCATGGAAATACACTCCACATGTTTGAAAAGGAGATCATCTAACCTAAGTAGAATGTTGTCTCTCCACACACGAGCATACCTGGATATGGGAGTGGTGAAAAAGAGAGAAAGAAAGAGACAAAGAGAACAATATGTAATGTACCAGGGAGTGAGAGGAATTGAGGGGAAGTGGAGAATTTAGGGAGGAAAGCCTCAAGAGAGGAGGTTTAAATCATTTGAGAAGGCAATAACTCTGGCGAGTCCTGGGAATCTGTGAGGAGGGAGCCAAGGGTGACAAAAGAGAGTGGCTGTGGCAGTAGCATTCAGAGGGACTCTGGTTGCACAGAGATGGCAGGTGCAGAGGCGGGGCATGAGGAAGTACCCGAGCCACCATGAGAACCTCCACTGTGGCTGTTTGCTCTTCACTTATTTTGTTAGGTCTAGTTTTGGCCCCCCTTCCCGCTATGCCTCTGCCTCCGACTGCAAGAAAAAATTGTGCTCAGTAGGCTGAACTTTGTTTAACTTAGTTTTAATTGTCCACCAAGTGATTTGTGGAGATGGGGACTGGTAATAACTTAGCAATGACTTCAGAATCCAGAATCAGAATTGGAATGATAGAACTTTGTTCCCAGTCAATCCAGTCACAACCACAAACCTCTCTGTGCTACAGCAAAGTAATGTGGTCCCTTGACTATTCTGCTGCTGATGAATGGATTGGACAGAAAAGCAATGGAAGGGCCGATGCAACTCTCACAACAGTCCAACTCTTTTCTGCCAGATTGGCTTTAAAAAAAAAAAAGTAGCTGATCATGGCAAATCAAGTTAGCCAATACCTGTATTGTCTGCCTGAATTATAAAGCATAACAGTACATCCTGTTCTCTCTCAGTCCTTTATTAAAAGAAAGAGGAAGAGGAAGGATTGGACTATGCCTATAATAGACAAAATAATTAGAAAACCTCCTACACTACCCACTGGAACTTGTCATTTGCACACTGACACAGTGATAATTACTCTCGAAGTTAGACACAATATCACCCCCTCTTCCCCTCCTTGCTTAGACACAGCTAAGCAGTGACTCTCAGAGGCAGTGGGAAGAGGACAAGGCCTTGCCAGCTAGTGCGGAGAAAGACCAAACATTTAACTACACAAAAATAGCTCACGAACCTGCCTTTCCCAAAACTCTCAGGCCAAATGCATCATTGCAACAAGAACAATCAAGTCCCCAAAAGTCATCCTAAAGATGTCTGTGGTGGGTGGCTGGACCCATGAGACTTTGCCTTCATCCCTTAGAATGGCCTTTTGGAGCCTGGAGACTCTCAGGAAACTGATTTCTCATGTGGGAAGATATTGAGACCCAAGAAGAATTCAGCACAATGTAATTTATTTCTGAATCTTTCGTCCTATTGGATATGCCCCAGGGTGGAGTAATTCTTTCGATCACAGATAATTCAGCCCTCAATGGATCAACATGCTTAAGAGAAGTTTCCAAATATGTCTAAGACTCTAGGTGCAGAGACTTAAGTGCCTATTAACAAAGGCAGATTTAAAATAGAACAGAGATTGGAAATTAGAAAAAATGAAGAGGCACCATGATATAATAGAGCCAGCTATTGTTGGCTGTTAGTATCTGTCAGTAACTAGTAGCTGTCAGTAACTGGTTGTGTCACTGTACGTAGCTAGTTGTGTGCCTTTGGTCATTATGCCCATGTCTCAGTTGCCTCAACTCTAAAATAAACACTAAAATGAAAGGAATTTCATTTTAGAAAACACTTAAGAGGAAAACCTTTGAAATACTGATTTAATTTCTCTCTCTGTATTTTCCCCTTTCCCTTTTTCATTCTGGCTGGCTCTGTGTCTCAGTCTCAGGAGAGACTTGTGGCTGGACTTCCAGGCTTTCATTCCGAATAAATCTGCTGAGAAGAATAGGGTTTGAGGAGGGCTGTGTTTTCCTAAACTAAAAAGATCTGTGAATCCAGAAGCATCAAGGATGTCACCCTGCTTCTTGGCGGTACGCCCTTGCTGTATGTGCCTCAGGGAGGCTGGGTCTTTGCCAAAGAGTCTTCTTCTTCTTCTTTTTTTTCTAGAAAATATTTAATAGCAGAGGGGTAACCCCAAGGATACCATGCAGACTGGGTCATGCTTATGTGAACTAATGAGGGGAGGGGCCTCCGGATGACCTAGTGCTTCTTAGGATGCCTGGTTCGTACCAGGGCCCGCAGCAGGTGTGTGAAAGATGTTCCGGGAGTGACCCGGACAGCTGCACTTCATACACTGGAGTCATGACCCGGACAGTTCAATTTCCTGTCAGTCCAGCAGGGTAGGGCCTCCACGTTTAAACTGAATCACCATGTTCTAAAGATCCTAAGGAGCCATGTGGGGCAAGATCACCTTTATTTTGTTTAATTTGTGTCTCTTTATTATTTATTAAAACTAAGCCTAAGCAAAGCTTGCACACTCTAGGAAATCTGCTTCCTCAGGGTTGAATTCACCATGGGTTTACTTTGCCGGCCATCCTTGTCATATTTTTCCCACACCAGCCCTTTCTGGGTTCCATATTTTCCCATTGGAGATGTTTTATTGAGAAAAACTGGTGGCACCTTGAAGAATATCACGTGCCTGCTCCCAAATCCCCGGACATTTTCTTCAAAGTTGGAAAGGAGTTTCTTTCAACCATAAGGACAGCTATCTGATGTCTGAAAAGCAACTCATGTCTGTGGTCCTCTTATTCTCTGGGGCCATGTGTGTTTTTGGAGTTGCTAATAAAACAGACAATACAAAGCAAAATACAAACTTAAAATAAAACATATCTTATACAGTTGTTTATGTTGTTGCTGTTATGGTTTGATTGGTGAAAAGTATTTTTGTAGGCTGGGAGTGGTGGCTCACACCTGTAATCCCAGTACTTTGGGAGGCCAAGGCGGGCAGGTCACCTGAGGTCAGGAGTTTGAGACCAGCCTGGCCAACATGGCAAAACCCCGTCTCTATGAAAAATACAAAAATTAGTCGGGTGTGATGGCGTGTGTCTGTAATCCCAGGCTGAGGCAAGAGAATGGCATGAACCCGGGAGGCAGAGGTTGCAGTGAGCCAAGACTGCACCACTGCATTCCAGCCCGGGTGACAGAATGAGACTCTGTCTCAAAAAAAAAAAAAAAAGAAAGAAAAAGAAAAGTATTTTTGTAGTTTCAAGACTGTGTTGCAGTTGGAAAGGGAGAAAATACTTAGCAGAAGTGAAAACGCAGGTCCCAGGCTGCCAGGTTTTTTGACTCTGAAAGCACTTATTTGACATTATCTCTTGTATCTTTTTCTGGGTGGAAGACATAATTGCCATGTTCTTCTAAGAACATTTTCCTACTGTTCCTTGCTTCTCTCTTTAAATATTTTCAGGAGGAAAAGTAATGTGTTTTTTGTTGGTTTTGTTATTATTCTTTTCTTTTTTTTTTTTTTTTGTAATTTAGAGAGCCTATGTTGTTGATTCAGTCAAAATAAGCTTTGGATCAATTTGTATTTCTTGCCAAATAGGCTTTCTCAGAACTTGGAAAACAAAGTAAAATGGTACCCCAAATCTTCTCTTTCCTCTTTATCCTCGAAATTCTCCCATATAGCCAAGGAGTTGCCATTCTTGGGGGTGGAAGGAAGCCTCTCTCTAATTTAAGGCCTTCTAAATCTAGATTTTTAAATGTTGTTCAAGGAACTAAGTAATCTAAAATTTCTACAAAAAAAAAAAAATAATAATGCAAATAGTCTTCTCCCAATAGAAACTACTAAAATAGTCACATGGCCTACCTCTTAGAGTGTATTCCTTCTTTCTTAATTAAATGAGAAATAAAAGGAAGTCATGCACAAGCTTTCAGAGCAATGAGTATAATATTAAAAAATGTAGTTCTGGTCAGAAAAAAAATGTTGAAAATGGAAACTGTGAGATCGTACTCAAGTAGATCCTTATACTCCAACCAAATGCTGGAAGAATCAAGAAAACCTCTAAAGCAAGGTAGAAGAATGTGAACACTGGAGAAAAGCAGAGGAGTACAGAAAATCACTAACAAGTGCATAAATTCATAAAGCAGAGTCTGAGGTGCTTCTTAAATTACTCTCAAAGTTTTCAAATAAAACATGAGATTAAAAAAACTCATTGCCGGGAAAGATAACATCAATTTATTTTATTCTATTTTATTTTATTTTATTTTGTTTTTATTTTATTTTATTTTATTTTATTTTATTTTATTTTATTTTTGAGACAGAGTCTCACTCTGTCACCCAGGCTGGAGCACACTGGCACCATCTCAGCTCACTGCAACCTCCGCCTCCAGGTTTCAAGCAATTCTTGTGCCTCAGCCTCCCAAGTAGCTGGGATTACAGGCATGCGCCATCACACCTGGCTAATTTTTGTATTTTTAGTAGAGACAGGGTTTCACCATATTGGCCAGGCTAGTCTTGAACTCCTGACCTCAGGTAATCCACCTGCCTCCACCTCCCAAAGTGCTGGGATTACAGGCATGAGTCATGGCACCCAGCCAACTGGAGTGCAGTGGTGCAATCTCAGCTCACTGCAACCTCCGCCTCCTGGGTCCAAGGGATTCTCCTGCCTCAGCCTCCCAGGTAGCTGGGATTACAGGTGCCCACCACCACACCCAGCTAATTTTTGTATTTTTAGTAGAGACAGTTTCACCATGCAGGCCAGGCTGGTCTCAAACTCCTGACCTCAAGTGATCTGCCCACTTCAGCCTTCCAAGTGCGGGATTACAGGTGTGAACCACCACATCTAGCCAGAAACAGTAGTTTTGTCTGCCACGTAAGAGGCCAGAAGTTCTCCAAGTGCTCTGCTGTGAACATGACTGTCTCCCTCCCCGATAAGTAACTACTATACTGACATCTACAGAAATCACTTCCTTCTATTTTTGTGTGTGTTCTATTTTTGTGTGTGTGTGTGTGGTTTATCACCCAATTGGCATCCCTAAACGCTATAGTTTAGTTTTGTCCATTTTTGAAAACTTTGATATGTCTTTAACATCTCTTAAACCTACAGTTTTCCTCTTCAAACTTTTCTTTTCCATGCAATTTATCTGTTGAAGTACCCAGAGCATTTTCCCTAGAGTTTCCCGCAGTCTGGATGGCGCTGGTTGCTTACTCCTGATGCAGTTCAACACATTCTTTTGTCTTTTACATATTTCCTGCAACCTGCCAGCTGGATTTGAAGGCTTAACCAGACTCAGATTCCTTTGGCAAGACAGTGATGGGTGGTACATCTAAGGGCACACAACATCTGGTTGTCTCTCTTCATGACATTAGCAGACATCAATGCTCAATGTCTGGATCTATTAATTTATTGTGGGCTATTGAATATTCCAATTCTGTTATTTCTTTTTCACTTACTAGTTGGAATAGTTCTATAAAAAGATACTTCCCTTAATCTATTATTTGTTTAATCAGTGGCACAATTCAGATGGGAAAGGCAAAGTAAAAGCTTGATTTTATTTACCAGTTTTCAAGACAATGAATTTTTCCTATCATCCTACAAAGGTGACCTTTCATTTTTGTTTTCCTGATCTCATGTATGTATGTATTCACACATGCATTCAACATATTTTATGGGTTTTAAGCCATTGCGATCATTATCTTTATTGCAGCTCAATTTGACCTATATTTGGATAGTAACAGCCTCTCCCATTGGCACTTGAATCCTTTTGATTTGACAGTAGTAGCCTTTGATAGCTGCCTTGCTATCTGACATGACCAGATATTCTAGGCTCATCTTGTACATCTCACACCCCAGACCTGGAATCTGTCATTTCTCCAACAAACCCTGATTTCTTTTGATGGGACATAGTATTTCAAAACCAAAATCCAGGCACTAAACATGTTCATCATTACCGTGTTAGTTATAGTTTGTAAACCTTTTCAGTGGTCACAGCTAGAAAATTTCTCTCTCTCTCTCTCTCTCTCTATATATATATATATATATATATATATTTTTTTTTTTTTTTTTTGAGATGGAGTCTCGCTCTTTCAACAGGCTGGAGTGCAGTGGCGTGATCTCGTCTCATTGCAAGCTCCGCCTCCTGGGATCAAGCGATTTTCCTGCCTCAACCTCGTGAGTAGCTGGGACTACAGGCGCTTGCCACCACACCCGGCTAATTTTTTGTATTTTTAGTAGAGACGGGGTTTCACCATATTAGCCAGAATGATCACGATCTCCTGACCTCGTGATCTGCCTGCCTTGGCCTTTCAAAGTGCTGGGATTACAGGCGTGAGCTACCGTGCCCGGCCCAAAAATATCTATATATTTTTAAAATATAAAATACCTTTTGAATTTATTTGATATTCCAATTCAAATTTAGTCCCATTTGTGTTTATAAATGCAACAGGCTGAAAACAACAATGCTGCAGTACCTGAACCAATATGATTACTAAGAGTTATGCCCAGGTGTGGTGGCTCATGCCTATAATCCCAGAACTATAGGAAGGCAAGTTGAGAGGACTGCTTGAACCCAGGAGTTTGAGACCAGCCTGGGCAACATAATGAGACCCTGTCTCTATTTTAATAAAATTATAATAAAATTTTTTTAGTTATTAAGATATACATTTTTTCACTTGCTCTTTGTATTTGCCTCTATTTTCTAAAAGTAACTTTTACTGTATCTACATTGTCAGAGTATGTAGCCATTACACACGATACTTGATCTCTTTTATCGCTCACTTAATCTTTTTTTTGTTTTAAGAAATGGGGTTTCGCCATGCTGCCTAGGCTGGTCTCAAACCCCTGGGCTCATGGGATCTGCCTGCTTCGGGCTCCAAAGTGCTGGGATTACAGGCGTGAGCCACCGTACCTGGCCTTAATCTTAATTCTACAAGTAGTTACATATTTAATGCTCACCAGGAGTCTTTATATTGATATGTCTCTGGTCATTCTGAAGTTTGTTTTCCAGTAGATACACAAGAATGGTTCACAGGAACAATATTTCCTGAATCCTTGCATATTGATAGCAGTTTGTATTATTTGTTACGGAAAGTCAGTTTTTCCACATATAAAATCCTCAGATCATATTTTCTTATGAATCTTAAATATGTTACTCCATTTTTTTAGACATAAGTGTTCTTGTTGAAACATCTGATGCTAACTTAATTTTCTTTCCCTTACAAGTCACTGTCTTTTAGAACTATATACCAAACGATTTTTTCCTCTTTTTAAATATTCAGTAATTTTATTAGAATATATCTTGGTTCATCACTCTAAGTCAATTCTCACGTACATGGTGTGCTCTTTCTACACATAGTTTTAGATAGATAGATAGATGATAGATAGATATCTTTTTAATTTCAAGAAAGTTTCTTGAATATTCCTTTTAAAAATATTTGTTCTGTTCTCATGCTTTGAGTTTCTTCTTCAGGGACTCCTATTATTGTATGTTGTGTCTTCTTTGCCTACCGTGATACTTGTCACTTTCTCTTGGAACTTTTTACTTCTTTCTTCATTTCATATGGATTTTAAAGATTTTCCTCCTTTTTACCTTATATATATTTTAAAGTATTATTTGTTGTATTTATTTGCTCTTTTGTTCCTTCTTATTTAGTAGTATTTTTGAAATAAATTTTTCTTTTACTTCTAAGTCTTTCCTGAGTTCTGACTCCTCATTTCTGAACTTTTCTAATTTTGATTTGTGTTATCCTTTCATGTGTTATATAACTTTCCTAGTGTCTTTCATTTCATTTTGAAATGGTAGGTTACAGTTTTGATCTTATTTAATACTTTAGGACTTGCCTTATTAAGTTCCTTATTCTCTTTTTTTGTATGGGATTTAACCTGGATCCTTTTCTGTTGTTCATTTCTATGTAAAATTAGTTTTCCTAAATTTTTATCAGGGGCATGTTTAGTTAAAAGACATGGATCAGGACGGGTGCAGTGTCTTACCTGTAATCCCAGCACTTTGGGAGTCCAAGGCAGGAAAATCAAATCACTTGAATCCAGAAGTTTGAGACCAACCTGGGCAACATAGTGAGATCCCATCTCTTAAAAAAAAAAGTCATGGCTCAGAAGTTAGAAAAGCTAACTTCACAGAGGTCCCTGTTTTGTAACCTTTGTGAGGTGTACAAAAACACAGTGGCCAGCTTTCTGAGATGTCTGGCTGTGTTCTTCTCCCCTTTCTTAATTAGAAATGTATCTTCCTTTGTCTCTATTATCCTAATCCAATTTTTGGTTCTATTCCAAAAGTAGAACCACAATTTTGGTTCTACTCTCAAAAGTTACTCCTCAATGTGGGGCCCTGCCCTGGAAAGATGCTCTGGCTTTTCAGTCTCAAGAGTTCATAAGGGTTACATTACTTCAACCCCCTTCAGTTCTTCTCACTGTGGATTCTGTGCACTCATCCACTATTGAAAAGGGTGAAATTCCTCCAGATTCAGCCGCTGTTATTACACTGGCCCACTGTGCCTTCCAATTAATACCTTTCATATTCATAGCTTTCCTGCTCCCAGATCTTTCAGATACACTATTCCTTCCCTCTGCTTCTTCCTGCACGGGTGTTAACAGCATGCAGGTCTTGTGGCCGTCCCCTATTGCTAGTGTTTTGAAGTTTATGGAGATACTCTGTCACCTAGCTTTATCATATATATTTCCAAGAGTTTTGGGCTTTGCTATTTAGTTACTCTTTTTGTAAAGGGATCTGGGGAAATTTACCTTGATGTTTCCTCCTCTGCCATCTTCCAAGAATCCTCTCCTGATTTAAAAATTTGATAGGTATTACCAAACGTCTTAGAGGATGATATGCTTCTTGTGGACATTTGCTTTAAATTAATAAAGGTTTCCTATTCCTAAACAGCAAAAGGAAAACTATGAACATTCCAGGAAGAAGCCATATGTCCTATGCCTTCTCATTCTGAACCCAAAGTCTGCGAATAGTATCAAAGAGCTTTGCAAAAAGGGGTTGGTAGGATTGTAAATTCTGTGGAATCTTTACAGAATCCTTTTGGGCTGCTCTGAGATGATTAATGCAGCTAGAGGACAGGGAAACATGCTGACTTCCAGAGTCCCAGTCAGAGGAAAATGTATATAAATCCTTCCATGAGCCATCATATCTATGAAACAGAAATTGCAAATCTCCGCAGGGTCAAGTTTGTATCTAAATACATTGAAGGAGTTTATTTGGGAATCTCTCA
Source organism: Theropithecus gelada (assembly GCF_003255815.1). Taxonomy (NCBI): domain Eukaryota; kingdom Metazoa; phylum Chordata; class Mammalia; order Primates; family Cercopithecidae; genus Theropithecus; species Theropithecus gelada. The sequence goes on along the minus strand of NC_037681.1, from coordinate 67,161,388 downwards.
AACCACAGGTCACATGTCAGTGTTTCTTCAGCTTTCTTCAAAAATTAAGTCAGCTGAGAAGGACAGTTGGTTTTTATTATATTCTATTCCAACAGGCTTTTCATTAACAACAAGCAGCTTCTGACAGGGACTTTTAGTTATGTTCTCAAAAAAGCTAGCTTTTTTGAACCTCACATGTAGTTTATGCCTATACTGTAAAAATGATTCCAAGGCCTCTAAAATTAGGAACTGACAGTATTGTCTAGTCAACTAGTGCAGATATTTAAGTTACAAAAAGAAAATATTCTCTATGTGACTTATCTTTCCAGACTGATATGTGGATGGGTTCTTAGTTGTTGACAAATTATATATTTTAGAATATTAGATTTAACAATCTTCTTCCTTATGCTTGGGTCAACATTATTCCTGTGAATTTCATGTTTAGTTCAAATTCACTGAAATATAATTCCACCTACTTACTTAGTGGCCTGATTACCTAGAGGTGAGGATCCCATCTACATCTTGGTGCAGCCCTGTGGCATTGAACCTGCCACTGGAAAATTCAGGAAGAAAACTCAGTAGAGGCTTTCTTTGGGGAGTTCTAGGCCAATGATGGTTCTGTAGACTAGGCTAAAAGTACTTAGAGTGGACCAGTTTAATAAAAGGTTTAAGACCCCTGGAGTCCCATTACTATCAAGTTTCATGTGCTTTTTTTAAGCTTCTCCAGTGAATGGGTACAACAGCGAATGAAACCTTTTTGAGGACACGCCAGTGAAACATTAAAAAGCATTAATTTCTAGGACTCATTAATTTATTTAAATGTATATTGCTCCCATATTTGCACGAATTCTACAGAACACTAGCTCACAGACCATCTATATGGTACCAAAGGACTATTACCTCCTAAAAAGGGAAAACCCTAACACTCCATCCCATTCTTCACCAGGCCACCACATGATTGCCATCCATTCATCCAAAACATTCACAGGGCTTACTGAACTTCCACCAGATATCTGCATTAAAAAGTACAACCTACAAGACAGTGGGATATTTTTCACGTAGTCATCAGAATAAAGACCAATCGAGTATTTAATATATATTTCTTGCACCCAAGGCACCATCCTAAATCATATCCAATGTTGTAGAGTCTAGTTTTAAAGCAGTTAATTGTTACCTAAATACACTTTTACAATTGGCATTCATAAAATATGAAATGTCAAGAGGTTTTTGTTTGTTTGTTTGTTTTGTTTTTTGAGACAGAGTCTCTCTCTGTCACCCAGGCTGGAGTGCGGTGGCACAATCTCGGTTCACTGCAACCTCCGTTTCCCGGGTTCAAGTGATTCTCCTGCCTCAGCCTCCCGAGTAGTTGGGATTACAGGGGCCCACCACCATGCCAGGCTAATTTTTGTATTTTTAGTAGAGACAGGGTTTCACCATGTTGGCTAGGCTGGTCTCAAACTCCTGACCTCAAGTAATCCGTCCGCCTCAGCCTCCCAAAGTGCTGGGATTACAGGCATGAGCCACCACGCCCAGCTAAACACTATATTTTTAAGTTCCATGCATAGAAGATACTGTTGATTACTAAAAATTTATTTGGCTTAAGAGACCTATTCACTCCTCATTGCATTAGCTATGCATTAGCTGGAGAATAAGCAGTCTTTTCTTTTTGTTATGCTTTTAACATACACCATGCCAAAGAAAAAAAAGAAAAAAAAAGATTAGAAAGAACCCCTACAGGCCAGAAGAGAAAACGGAGTTTAGGGAGGGAGTAGAAATAGGTTAAACAGAAAATAAGGGGTATATAGGGAATAAGGAGGTTTTTTGTTTGGTGTCTTGCAGGAAGAAAGAAGGGATATATTATGTTTTGTTCTGTTTTGCTTGTTTGTTTTAAGTACATAAATGAGTGCTTAAGTGTACACAGAAAACCAAAATCAGGGAAGAGAATGCAACAGCAGACAAGGAGTTTTAAAGGAATGTGCTAAACAGGTATCCGTTACATTAGGGTTATTTTGTTTGTTTGTTTGTTTGTTTTTGCAGTAAAAAAGTTCATACAGCAAAAACGTGTCTGGATCAGAAACATGAATTAATGATAAATGATTGTATGACATACTGACCTATGTATTATTAAGGAATCATGGAGACATCAACCTAAATATATACAGAATCACACCGTCTACATTTGTGTGTTTATTGCCTACTCTTTTGTCAACCACACACATCAATAAAAACATGAAGAGCTAGAAAATTTTCAGGATGACCTCAGAAATGACTTAAGGACTGATGGCTTACTGCAGGGGATAAAGCATTTTGGAAGGAAGACCGAATAGGAACTTGATTACATTTCATGAAAATATGAAGTTTATATACTGTGTAATCAGGAATGGTTCACCAGATTCTGCAGCACTGAAACTGAAGGGGAGAAGGAGCGCTTGCGTGTTGAAAGAAGTAATTTTAGAACATACAGAAGGAAATTCTACTCTACTCTTTGAGTTATACATTCATCATGCCAAGCAGTACTAGAGACATGAAGAGAATACATGCTGAAGGGATTCAGATAACTGCATGGATAAAGTACTCACAATGAGTTGTTAAAGGGAGACAGAGTTGTTTAGGATATGTCTATACTTTTGTAAAGATGATGTACTGAAGATGATTTTTGTTCTTCCACAAAGACATTTCTTAGCTTGTCTAACACAGTAGTCTTCTTAATGAACTGAGTGTCACAGTACCCAGGACGATGCCTGGCAGGAAGTAGGCTACAGGTCTTTGCTTGATTTGTTGAATCCCTTTTGGACTTCAGAGAGATATCACCTTCAGAAGACTGATGTTGTTGACCTAATATGCTAATATTTAATTTGGATGAGGAAGTTATTTGAGCAATGCATATAATTGTCATTAATAAATAAACAAATGGGATGAATTACTATTAGCAATGGGATATTAATGCATAGGATGCCAGACTGGGTTCAGACTCCTGAGTTTCTCTGTGGCTTCTGCTACTGCCCAGGGAATGGTTCATTCCCTTTGAAGTAAATGGATACAGATAAGCAAAGCTAGACCAAGACAGACAGCTGTCTGTGTAGGCCAATTTAGTATTGCTTCAAGCTCATATTCTTTAAATATGTGCTTATTATTTATTTAAAGACAGCCTGATAAGCACAGAGAAAAGAGGATAGGATAGGCCTCTTCTCCACTGGCTTGAACAATTCAGTTCTGACTAAAACTTGTACCCTCTGCTCAGCAGAATGTGACAATAGCAGTAACCAACACCCCCAGCCCTCTGTGAAGGCAGGTAGGTGAAGGGAATGTCTGTTGTTACTTGAGCAGGCCCTTGGAAGTTTCAGCGTTCCATTGCCACCCCAAACAACTTCCTGAGAGGCTCCTAGAAAGCATATTATCTGTTTTATTACATGTCAGTATACAGATCGATTCAGTATACTGTTTCCATTTTCAGTATATGTTTCATTTACAGAATGGTGTCTGGAGTTCCACCTTTAGTTCAGCTCTTCAGCTAAAACAAAAAGAAGAGTAAGAACGATTATCCAGTAAATTTGAGAATTTTACTTAAATTGTTTGCAGTGGCCACAGATGATCAGTATATTGGGACTCTGTGAGGGTGGAGATTTGTGTTATTTCTGTATTCACATCATCTAGGCCAGTGACAGAAAACGCTTAGTCAATGCTTATGGAAATAATGAATGGATGACTGATGGAAGACACAACACCAGGTCACTCCCTCATTCTCCTCTTCATTTGGTCCATGGAGACACCCCAATGACCACTATACTTTATTCTTACACTACACATGGTGAGAACTAATACAAGTTTATGAAAGAAGGAGGCCTTCTTGGGAGGGGCTACTCATTTAATGCTAGCCAACAACAGCACACGAAGTTCAGTTTTCAAGCTCAGCCATTTAAACTATTTTATTCTGTCCAAACAGTTCAATATGCATTGGGTTAGACTGCACCATATGAAACAGTCTATTTTCAACTGTGATTGGCCCACAAAGAGGCAAATCATAGTAAAATCTGCATTGCTTTCAGAATGACTTGATAGAAGAAACATGGAGACCAGATTCTGGGGTTCTGAATTCAGCTCTCAACGTTGAAAATCACTTTCATTGACTCATTCAATAAATATTTAGCTTATATCACACGCAAGACTGTGAAGAATACTAAGATGTGTGAAATATAGTTGCTGCCTTCTTCAGGCCCACAGTTTACTTGGGGAGATAAAATTCACCAACAAAACACTATAATCCAAGGCAGAGTACGATGGCACCAAAGTTGCCCATTTTTTTTTTTTTTTTAATTAACTGCATTTCGAGCAAGAGAAATTACTTCCTGCTGTAATAATCAGGAAGGCAATATAGAAGACAGGACAGTTGAGCTTGGGATTAAAGGATGATTAAGTTTCATTAAGCAGAGAGTTGGGGGAGGGTGGTTCAAGCCAGCAACAGGGCAGGAGCCAGGGTGCAGAGGCTGGAAGCACAGTGCTATTTCGGTTTGGCTGGACAGATGGTTTGCGTGGGCGGACTGTGAGAGATAAGACAAGAAGCCTGTTTCTTCCATGCCATGTAGTAGGCACGTTTTCATTTGAGTTGGTACACTGAATAAATGAAATAAGAAAGATCAGTAGAAAGAATCCCAGAATGGAAATCAGGAGACCAGATGTCAGCTTTGTCACCAATTCTCTGGGCTTCTTCAGACAAGTCACTATGGGGCTGCACTGTTCTCGTTTGCCAAATGCAGGTAATTTGACTAATCTCTACATGGTCCAAAGAGGTACAAGGACAAATGAACCATGATAAGGAAAACTCTCTGAAAAGGAAAACTGGTGTGCCATTTCCCCTAACACGAGTTGTTACGGATTAAAGTTAAGTTAGACATTCTTGGTAACAACAAACATATGCACCTTCTTCCTAGAGCACTTGTTGCATGGTAATCCACTTCGTCAGTAACAGGTGCTTGTGATCACCTGAGTCAACCAAGAATACAACAAAGTCTCACAGATGGGGGCATGGACAGAGACAGTGTGGAAATAGCTGCTCAATGTCAAATGAAAGGCCCATCATGGTACCCGGGGGAGAAGCCAGGGGAGGAAGCCTCCTGGAAGTAGGAGACTGGATGGAAGAATTCCTTGAGCCCCAGGCATGTTATTAGACAGCAGAAACCTCCTGGTGTCCTTCCAGTCTACCCTTGCTCCAGCAGCTCATAATCCAGGCACAGGTTGCCGATGCAAGGCAGGAAGAAGTGCTGTTTTCTTTACCAGTAACCTATCTGGAACTCATCTACAGTGCCAGCCAGCCATCGGGGCAGCATGGGTGTGCCTCCATCACAGCTTCTCGGGTGAGTCTTGCCCTTTTTAGCCAATTTTCCTCAGCTCTTAGGTCCCGGGATGGATCCTACCAGAACAGCCCTGCATTTCCAAAACAGGATTTGTTTTGACAGATTCTCCCCTGTGGACTCCAGTCCGGTCAGATGCCTGCTAAGACATTTCCTATGCAGGTCCCAGGGACTGTGGCTTCTTTTGGTGTTTACATTCTGTGGATTTGAGAAGGCTACCAGGTAGACTGACCCATCTGTGTGGCACTGCCACCAAAGCCACAGGGAGGAGCAGCCATTTTCTGGGGAATTGTCCTTGACACTCCTGATCAGTCACTGCCATCTGTCTGATCAGTGACTGGATGAGCTCATTTTCCCTGGTGCAGTGAGTTGTCCTAGAAAATCCAGGCCAAACCCCTAGGAGGCAGAGCCTCAGGGACTCCAGTTTCTGCACAGAGTAGCTCCCCAGGCATCTGCTTTCTAAGTTTGGAGTTTCCATCTTACCTAGAGCTCACAGGCAGTTTCAGGAAAAGAAATGAAGACTGGGTGGCCATGGAATTTGGAACTGGGCAGAGATGTGGGGCCTCACTCCACACCGTATGCATCTGCTTCTTCTGTTCTCTGGGCAAGGTGGTTGGGGCCAATCTCAGGTGTCTCTGATTGGGAGATCCCCATGCTCCTTCATTCAACCTGGGTCACATTGTGGAGAAGCAGGAGTCGCAATGGGAGAAGTCCAACCACAGTGGGAAAGTACTAATATCGTGCAGAAGGGCAATGCTGCCACTTACCAGGTATCAGTACGATGAGAACAACCAATGGTGCTGCATACAGAGACTTAGAGCAAAGCAGCACTTGTCTGGACCCCTTGGGAAAGTTTCTCTTAAAATTCAAGTGAGCAAGAAACATCCAGTCCAGGAAAATTCTCCACCACGTAAGTTTCCTGGTCTGGAATAGAATACCAAAAACTCTCCTTTATATCTGGAAGTAAAAAATACCTGTCATTTCCTTGTGTGCCTGTCACAACATAATTTCAGGAAGAGTGGTTGGTGCTCATGGCGTGCTTCTGCTACCACGAGGTGGATGAGTTTCAGAAGAGTATCGTTTATGGCATTTGAGAGTCTTTCAGTGTTCTATTATCGTAAAAGGAGATAAAGGTTAGGACAGAGTTATAACTCCAAGTCGACATGAGCCCGACGTTGAGCTATTAACAGGGCTGGCATTTCACAGCAGAGCTGCCATGAGCGTGATCAACATTAATTAATAATACCTTGGCATACAGCAGGGAATTGTTTGGCAGCTCAGAAAAGCCCTTGTCAAGACAGGCAAAGGTCTAAGCCTTAAGGCTGTAGATCTGCATGCTGAACCATCCAGGAGAACCAGGGTCGAATTAGGTCTCTGAGTGATAGGGATAACGATGCTCTTGTGACTCCTGAGGACACAGTGAGATTGGGCAGTTGGGAATGCGTGGATATGCTGCGTAAGGATGTATCACCACGTGTTTGCAGTCTATAGACTTATATATGTGATTATTCATGGCTTGTTTTCATACAATGATATATAGTTACAGTAGATATTTGTGTATTGGGTGTTATTATTTTCTGCCAATGTACACTAGGCAAAAGTTTTTCTATTCCTCAATCAAGGCACACTTGGAGAATTGACTGGATGTGTCAGGTTTTCATTTTCTGACACATACTTTCTAGATATGTGTCCGCATAGCTTCACTGAAGTACAATTCTAACAGCCACAGAATTGAAATTGGAATGGCTGGGCAAGATCTGTACCTGGGCTTCCTTTGTGTATGACTATTGGATTGGAAATGGTTTTCTCTTTCAGCAACCTTTTTCCTTCCAAATAACCCCAACCTATTCTGTTCACTCCTTCACTGTGTCCGCTGAATATTTTTAGACTCCTTTCCCTTGGAACTGTCTAGCACATGGTGCTCCATGACTATTCTTTTCTGGTAAGCCGAAAGCTCGCCAGCACTAGGACCTACCTATGCCTCATAAGTTGGGATTTCCTAAGAGCAGAACTTTCCCTTTTGACCATGGGTACTCTTGGGGTAGAGGCTCCTGCCTCTCGCCTCCCCTCAGGTCCTTCGGAGAAGGGGCTGCGGTTGGCTGACTCAGTTCAGGTTACCATTCAGTCACGTGGTTGCAAGGGACCTGCAGGCTAATAGACCTGTCTTCACAATAAAGAATTCTGTCATGGCCAGAGCAGGTTCACAGACCGTGGAATTTTCAAGTGACTCAGTGGGTCTGTTCCTTCTCCCCTCTCTCTCTCTCACATACTCTCTCTGTCCCTTCTCTCTGTCTCATGCTTATTTGCTGTAACTTAGCCTGAAATCCTTGAATATAAGAGACAATCTTCCACATCTGACTTGTACATTTTGCGTAAGCTAAAATAAAACAAAACCAAACAGTAAAATATATTGCAGATCCCTGGCATTGCCCTGGAGTCCCCGTAGCGGGTGGCATCATTGCCAGCTGGTGAATTGGGGAGGTGGGGAGTGGGGTGATGATCAGATGCCTGTTAGTTTTGGAGGCCCTTCTCTGATTCTCTGAGCTCCACTATATCATATAGCCCAAAATTATTTGGATCCACTTTGGGGCAACCTATTGGCCTAGAATGTCCCCCAAGGGCTTTTTTTTTTTTTTTTTTTTAAAGAAATGAATTGGCTGTATTTAGCAGAGTAGAGTTAGTGTTTTTAAAAGTCTGAAAAATGATATCCAGATGTTCAACACAAAGTTGGGGGGTGGGGGCTTTCCTCCAACTCCAAGCCTGCCACAGTGATCCTTACTTTGGTTCCTCCCATCTGGACAGCTGCCCTGAGCTCTCTGGGGGGCTACCTTGGGAAACTGCCCGGGAGCTCCAACTGGCCCCAAACCCAAAGAAGGAAGGCGGGCCATCTGGAATGCATCGTCCAGATCGGCTCCACGCTGCCCAGGCACCCTGACAGCTTTTTGGGACTGTGCAAAGCTTGGATTTAATCCATCAGGCTCTCTCTCCAGTCGGAGGCCTCCAGACTTCTCTTTGTCTCCTTCCAGAATTTGGATTCCATAGAGGCACAATTAGACCTGCTAGTCACTTCCAAGTTTGGCTTTCTCAGGAAAAGGACCAAGGTGTACTCTGAGAGACACTGTCCAGCAGCCGTTGGGCTGGGAACAAAGGAAGGGGAATGGTTTAGGCGGGAACCTTCTCACCACCTCCTTTTATTCCCACTGCAACATCTCAACCATCCACTTCAGTCCGATGATCGATGCTTATTTGGAGAGGAGAAAGAAAATTTGGCCAGGATACTATGGGGAGCCTTACAAAAAAAATGGCAACCTGGCTTTCCGTGTCATTTCCACATCATGGAAGGCCTGGTTGGGAGAAATAAAGGGATGAAAGTTATAGGAGAGAAAGGGGTTAGGAAGAAGTTTAGAACTGTCCTCAAACCAAATTGCAAAAAAGGATTGAGGGTGTCACATTTTAAAATTTAAAAAATTCCTGTAAGCTACTGATGGATTTATTGCAAATTATTTTTTTAGGGCAATAAACACTTTGTTAGCATGTGAAAAGTACTGACTTGTTCCTTTACAAAATCTAAACCCTCTCCCTATCACTTTGTTTCTACTTCTGATTTGTTTCTTCATAGACAAGACAAACGATTATTTCCCCCAAACTTCTGACCAAGGAAGCACAGATTCCAAGGTAGTGGAATCTAAATGAAAGAGTATCTACCAGCTGGGCGTGGTGGCTCACGCCTGTAATCCCAGCACTTTGGGAAGCTGAGGCGGGCGGATCACTTGAAGTCAGAGTTTGAGATCAGCCTGGCCAACATGGTGAAACCCCATCACTACTAAAAATACAAAAATTACCTGGGTGTGGTGGTGGGTGCCTGTAATCCCAGCTACTCGGGAGGCTGAGGCAGGAGAATCGCTTGGACCTGGGAGGCGGAGGTTGCAGTAAGCACTGCACTCCAGCCTGGGCAACAGAGGAAGACTCTGTCTCAAAAAAAAAAAAAAAAAAAGGAAGAAAGAAAATCGACTGTGTCTCACATCAGGCTAGTTCTCTCAAATGGCTAGTGTGTGCTGACAATAAATTACAGAATTATCCAATACCATCATCTAAGAGTTGCCTTTGAAGTCTCTAGTATGTTTGGCAAACATACTAGAGTAAACTAGGTGTATGTTTCATGCCTCTACTCAAGTCACCCATCTGCCAGTTGCCAGTTGCATTAAGCTCTCCTTGTTTCTTCTTCCAGCCCCATTTCCAGCCACTGCTCACTCCTCCAGGTTCACCACCTAGAACTAATAGAGTGCAACCTAGAACCAAGTTACAATGCTGCTAGCTACACGTAGGTCTCAGTAGAGGTGAGTGGAGCAGGCCACACTTCTATATATGTCCCTGCTCTTTCACTTTGCCCCCCAACCCCTGCCACCACCACAAAAGCTATACAAATGTATCAAGATTTGGAGCAAGAAGGAGGTCATATTGTCCTATAGTGGACACATTAAAATTGAGTGGCGAAAGTCCTATGGCTGTTCCACACAGGGAATTTTTCTGCTTTCCCCATCTATGTTCCAGCCTCCTGCATCACTCAAATTGCTCCCATCTCCTCCAAGATTCTCTGTTGTATTTTCTCCATTCTTTATGCAGAACATAAAGCCATCCCTTTGCCTCCTTCCAGATGACCACCTCCCATATCAAAAGAGACCTGCAAACTATTACTATAGACAGGTTAGTGTACTCCTTCCCCATGCTGGAAAAAAATCACTTGAAGCACTTGTCCTCTGTAGGACATCTTTGTGCCGGATCTCACTGGCAGATGAAGGCATGTGGCCAGGGTGAGGTGGGGCTGGGGAACTGATCCAGTGCAGAAGCTGGCCCTGGAAGTGTCAGTGACAGGTAGACAAGCATCTCAAGGTCAATCTCAGCTTTGATTTCATATCAGGTTGAGCCTGAGGTTTCTAATCTGGCAGGCAGAGCACAGCCCAGGGAATTCGAGAGGCAGTCGGAGCTCAGAAAGCCTCTGGGTGGGCAGATACCATATGGGTGGTTGACCTGTGGGCTGCAGGACTCAGCAACCAAATTTGGGTATAGACCAACACTCTAGTTCAGGAATGAGGACCAACAGAAGTAGAGTCTCCCATCATGGGATCATCATTCAGAGTGGAGCTCTAGCCTCAGCAGAGGATTTAGGTGCTAGGCAGAATAATGAGCTGAAATGTCCGGCATCAAGGTCAAAGCCTCAGGAGAGCATGGAGAATGTAGAAAGAGCTATATATAACTCAGGGCCAATATGCACACCCAGTAGTCACTGCAAAGGCCTCAGATCTCCAATTCATTTACCAGCAATAACCCTTGGACAGTAACATAGACACCAGGTGCTTAGGCACCTGGCTGTGGGGCATGACCTGATTCTAAGCCCCACTGGTTGGTGGGTGAGTGGGCTGGGCTAGGCTATTTCTGTACTGAGCCAGCAGGGCAGACTCTGTTGGACTGGGGAAGGCAAAGGAAGAAGAAACCATGCAGGGACTGGTAATCTTCAACCATGAAGGATAACATGTTTATTATTAGAATAGCAACTCCCTGGCATCCTGGCCAGGTACCAGCCTGATGTGGTGGAGAAAGCACCAGATTAGGAGTCCGGCAATCCCTGTTCTAGTCTGGCCTTAGCCAATAACCAGTTGTGGGTGCCTGAGCATGCATTTTCATTAACTGTTGGGCTTTTGGGCTTCAGTTTCCTCATTTGTGAAATCAGGAGGTTAGACTAAATCACTGGTTTTCAAAATGTGATCCTCAGACTGGCAGCACTAGTATCACCAGAGAGCACATGGGAAATGCAAATGATCAGGCCCTGCCTTAGACCAACTGAATCAGCAACTCTGCCGGTGGAACCCAGTAACCTGTGCTTTAACATGTCTCCGGGGGTGCTGATCTACAACAAGGTTGCAGACTCAATAGGCTAAATAATTTCTAAGTCATCATCTATTAGGAGAGATGAAATCAACCTCTCTGTTTCTCTATGTCTTCTCTCTCTCTTTTCACACACACACACACACGCACACACACGCCACATATAACTTGGCCAGGAAGACAACCCTTCTTCTAAAATCTTGCAGTTAAAAGCCCCACGAGCAGGTCTTGGCTGCTTGTACCAGAGACCCAACCCACAGCTTCTCTCTCCTCAGCCTGTCCTTAAAACCAGAGCCTGCCTCTGCAAGGGCTACATTAGCGTTCTAGTCAGCAGGAGGCAAATTGTACAATAAATTCTTGTCTCTTCTACCTCCTGCCCAATTAGCCAGAGGTAAGATAGGAAGATTTACTTTTTCCCACAAGCAAGGTCACAACCTGAAATCGTAATAGAAGCCAGTTTCCATCCTGGCTCTCCCGAGGCTGCGGCAGCGGATTGGCTGATACACAGATGGCTCTGCCTGGTAGCAGGGATTTAATAGGCAAAGCGATGCAGGGAGGAGAACCGAAAGGGAAGAATAGCTGTGCTAAGCCTGTTGCCTTCTGGTTAAAAAAATTTATAGATCTATTTATAACCTGCCTTGTTCCACAAAGGATTTGAGGCGGCTGCCTTCTTGTTGGGAATTCCTTGATACCAACATTTGGCATCTGATACCATGAACTTCCTGGCCCGCAACAAGGGGCCAAGTCTTCCTCATTCAAGAAACCTCTGTGGAGGAGAGAATGGCTGCTCCTCCCAATCTGTTCTAGAATATTCATCTTCCTGCTCATCCCCTTCCTTCTGCCTGCCTCCCCTCAGAGAAGATGTAGTCACCATGATCCTGTCTGGTTTTTGTTTTTAAATGATATAACCTGACTCCTGGCTTTACATTTTTTCCATTCAGGCCAAATAAACAAGATCCGCAAGGAAAATGTTCAAAAGCCCAGTTTGAGGAGTGGTTGTCAAAGGTCTATACATAAAGGGAATTCTTCATCTTTCCTCAGTGATTTATTCCTGATGGGAAATATGCTAACGGATCAATCATCTATTGGATACATACTCTGAGTTGATTTGAGTGGGCAGGGAGCATGGAAATAAGTGAATACATATTAAATGCTTAGAAGAAAGCCCAGCCCAGAGTAAAAGCTCAATAAGTATTATCTTAAATGAATAACAAAACCAAACAACTAAAATAAACCCCAGTAATGAACATGGATTTGTACTGAAACCATCTAAATTCCCTTTGGGAAAAAGCAGGCTGGAGCTATGGATTCAGCTAGGTTTGTCTCTTTGTGATACTCATTGATCCCGGTGAGTCTGAATCCCAACTCTGGCCTCTTTTCCATCTTCACTTATGTTCTTAGCCTAGAGTCATATTTAACAATTAAGTTCTTCCTAGCTTTTTTCCTCTTTCAGAATAAATAATTCCATTTCCTTAATAAACCTCCCAAAGGAGGCTTATGATAAAGGTTTAGTACCTTTGTGATGTCCTTGGGCAACTGGGATAATAGTAAGCAGAGACAGTCACCCATCATGTTTTGACACTGGCTGACCCTACCTACATGGGGTGGCCTTGCCTTGGACTGCAGACGGGCTGTGGTCTCTGACACGGCTTTGCATGGTCTGGCCCCTACTCTGCCCCAGCACTGCTGCACCAGCATTATTGATCTGCATGTAGATGCTCATCCCCGCCCTTGCTGTTTACCCTTGACACTGCCTGCTCAGGCTCTTTTTGGAATCTGATAAACCATTTAAAAATTTTCACAGGGAAGAGTCAAGGGCAAAGAATATACAAGATACTTCTAAAGAAGAAAAAAGGACTTATCCTGACAGATATCAAGACTTATTACTAAGCTATAGAAATGGCAACTGTGGGCCAGGTACGGCGGCTCACGCCTGTAATCCCAGCACTTTGGGAGGCCGAGACAGGTGGATCATGAGGTCAGGAAATCAAGACCATCCTGGCAAACACGGTGAAACCCTGCCTCTACTAAAAATACAAAAAATTAGCTGGGCGTGGTGGCGGGCGCCTGTGGTCCCAGCTACTCAGGGGGCTGAGGCATGAGAATTGCTTGCACACAGGAGGCAGAGGTTGCAGTGAGCCGAGATCATTTCACTGCACTCCAGCCTGGGCGACAGAGCGAGATTCCATCTCAAAAACAAAAAAGAAAAAAAAAAAGGAATGAGAACTGTGTTATTGGTGCAGGGACATAATAATACACCAGTGGAATAGAAAAGAGAGCCTAGAAACAGACCCACATGTTTATAAACATGGGGCAGAGGAGGCAGTCAAGATGGGCAAGCGGGGCTGGGCGTGGTGGCTCACACCTGTAATCTCAGCACTTTGTGAGGCTGAGGTGGGGGTGGATCGCCTGAGCCCAGGAGTTCAAGACCAGCCTGGGCAACATGGTGAAACCTGGTCTCTACAAAAAATACAAAAATTAGGTAGGTGTGGTGGTGGGCGCCAGTAGTTCCAGCTTCTTGGGAGGCTGAGGTGGGAGGATCACCTGAGCCTGGGGAGGTTGAGGCTGCAGCGAGCCGTGTTCATGCCACTGCACTCCAGCCTGGGCAACAGGGTGAGATTCAAAAAAAAAAAAAAAAGAAAGAAATAAAAAGAAAGATGGGCAAGGGGGCTGATAGTCTATTCAATGAATGACACTGGAAACTTGGTTTCCATTAATATGAAAAAAAAAATGAATCCCTGCTATATACAAAAAAATGAAACTTAAATGTAAAGGGTACAATTTTAAATGTCTTTTAAAAGAAACTACAGAAAAACATTATGAATTCAGCATAGGAAAGAATGTCTCTGATAAGTCACAAAAGACACAAACCAGAAAGAAAATGGTTAATACATTTTCTCCATTAAAATTTTAAATGTATATTCATCACAACTCATTATTAAAATAGTGAAAAGACATGCCACAATCTGGGAAAAAATATTTGCAGTTTATCTAACTGGCAAAGGGTTAGCATCTAGAATACATGAAGGAAACCGATGAATCAATAAGAAGAAATGAAACACTGCAATAGGAAAGTGGACAAAAGACACAAACTGGCATTCACAGAAAAGAAAACCAAATGGGCAATGAAGAAGGGGAAAGATGCTCAACCTATCAGTAATAAGCAAAATGAAAATCAAATCTACAATGAAATACCTTTTTCATACCTACCAGACAGGCAGACATTTAAAAAGTCCAGCAATAACAAATGCTGGAAAGCATGTGGAGCAACCAGAACTCTCAAATCCTATTGGTATGAAAATAAATTGGTATCATTACAGGAAAACAATTTGGCATTTCCTAGTAAGGAGAAAAATAGGCAAACTCTACAATACAGCAATTTTACTCCCAGGTTTGTACCCTAGAGACTCTGTATATATATGTGTATATTATGTATATGTGTATCTAGGTCTTTACCAAAAGATACATACAAGAATGTTCTGTGACGTGTGTTCAAAATAACTAACCCAAATATCCATCTCCACCACTAAACAAACTTGTAAATTTGTGTATGTTCATCCAGTGCAATACCATATGGCGGTAAAAATGAACAATAACTGCACGCATCAATATGGGTGAATCTCATAAATATTGACAAAGGCCAAGAAAAAGAAAAACATACTGTGTTCCTTCACTTAAAGATCAAAACCTGACTGAACTAAAATATTATTTATGGACACAGTATATTGTTATATTATTATACGTTTAACTAATACATATACTATAACAATATGTTGCATAACATATATATGTTAGTGTCTTGGCGAGAAAGAGATAGCACATGCGAAATGGGTGACTAAAGAGAATGTGTTAGAGGGAACTACAAAAATATGAGTTGGGTTAGGGTATACATTCCTAATAAGGTCAGTATCACCCTCGAGGGGTGAAAATTGCTTCTTGGTGAGCGAAATATAGTATTCTTGTCATATATAAAACACGAAGATATCGACAGTACATAAATAGATCAACAGTATATGTGTGGTATTAAAATTTCATGGCAGGGAGATGACTGGGGGAAAAAGTCTGAAAAGAGTATTTAGGGGAGTCATGATTTTAAAAAATGATTAAGAAACACTAGGGTTGGGAAACCAACAGGGAATGGTTCAGCACCCTAAGGCTGGCAGAGCAGTCAGGAAGCTTTACCATCACTAGACCTGAAGTAGCCGGGAAGGGCAGGGAAGAGGCTGCAGGGTAGAGAGGGCTACCTGCCAGAGCCAAGAGTGACCTTGGTAGATGAACGCAACCAATTCACGGTGGGTGCCCCAGCAGAAAGGGAGCAGGGGAGCAGATACCCTGGCCTCATTCTCATCCTCTGCCTTCCTGTCAGTGTTTCACTTCGGCCAAACCCACCAGGAAGCCAAGCATCAAGGGAGCTCCCTGGTGCAGTCCAGATGGGCCAGCCTCACGGGACACACGGCAGTATGGAGAAGCCTGGAGGTGGATCTGGAGGGGCAAATGGAAATTACACAGCAGACGTATGCGGCAACATTGTAAAGAGTAAAGGAGTCATCAGCGGACATTTCAGCATTGCGGTCGCCTCTGAAGGGTTTCGATGGCAGTGGTAATATTCTATGCCTTAAATTGGGTGGTGGGGTCACAAGTGGTTATTGTATTATTCTTCAGCAAGACATATATTATTTACACTTATTTGCAGATATAATTCATTTCATAGAATATTTTTAGCAAGTTAATATGGTAGTAACTAGGTAGGCGAGGTAAAATGAAACGAGCATTCACTAGGCCTGGAGACAAAAGGTGGATAGAATCTAGGCTTTACTGCTAAGTAGCTCAGATTAAGCAAATAAATAATCTCTGATGAACCCTGTCAGAGGCTGGGGAACCACTGTCCCTAGCCCCATCTGAAGTTAAGTACTGTTGTATCAGCAGCCTTTTGGGGGCCTACTCCTCAACTGAAAGTCAAGAGATAGTACTCTTCTCACATGGTTGCTCTGATTAAATTATATACAGGATATGAAATCATGTGCTACACTAACTGGTGTCTACTAATATATTTTTGCCTCTTCTCTATCCTACCTACGTCCTGTTGTGTATTTCTTTGCAAGTTCCTGTGCTCTGGCCAATCCAATCTCCCTGACCCCCGACCCTGTCCCACTTGGTGCTGTATCCAGACAGAAGTCCATGCCCCGAGTCCTTCCCCAGCCTGGTCCTCTCATGTGTCCATCAGCCTGGCTCAGGCCCCACACATGCTCTCATTGAATGCAGCTGGGGCCGGGCACAGTGGCTCATGCCGGTAATCCCAGCACTTTGGGAGGCCGAAGGTGGTTGGATCACCTGAGGTCAGGAGTTTGAGACTAGCCTGGCCAACATGGTGAAACCTGGTCTCTACTAAAAATACAACAATTAGCCGGGCATAGTGGTGCATGCCTATAATCCCAGCTACTGGGGAGGCTGAGGCAGAATTGCTTGAACCTGGGAGGCGGAGGTTGCAGTGAGCTGAGATCGCACCATTGCACTCCAGCCTGGGTGACAAGAGCGAAACTCTGTCTAAAAACAAAAACAAAAACAAAAAGCAATTGGGACTGTTGTTGGCCAGTTAATAGAAAAAAGTAGTTAGAACAGGATAATCACTAACACAATGAAACACACCAGCCTTCAACATCTTATTTTAACTTAAAATGTACAGATACGTGCTTCTTTGCCACTGTTTTGATGAAAGACCCAGGTATTTTATTTGAGTATGAGCTTGTCATCATCTTTCTTGCATCATTCCAGTTTCTGTAAGTTGGAGCAAGAACATAGTCAAGTGTTCTTGTCAAGTCTGTGACCCTGAGAAGTGCAAGAACTTGGAACAGACCTGGTACCAGAAGGACTCTGTATTCCTAAGCACAGTGCTAACTGGAGTAGTGTCCTATAAATTTAGTTGAATTGTACAGAGCTTCTTGGATGGAGGCCGGAAGAGGATTGGGACAAGAACAAAATAGGAGAAGCTGTAAGATGTGGTGAGTGCCAAAGGAAACTTGTCATAAATGATAACACTGCCTCTGGTGGTCAATCTCTAGATCAATTATTTCACAGGTACCAAAGCCTTGCACCCTGGGAGATCCTTGTCCATGTGGGGGAAATAAGATTATATTTATTAAAAACAATATAATCTACAGCAGCCAGGTGCACACCTTGAAATTCCTCTCATATTCAGTTGCTGAATCTTCTTTTCAAGTGTGTGTATAGGGGCTGGGGTTTGGGACGCTGGGGAGAAGAGAAAGACAAAGATGGTGAGTGGGGCAGGTTTCACTTTCCCTCCTGAACTCAGCTTCCTTGGCATCTCCGTGCCATTCTTTGTCCACTCTTTGCTCCCGGGTCAGAATTCAGTTCTCAGCAATTTACAAAAGTCTTGACGTGGCCCTGGAATGCTGGCAAGCTCCAGTGGAATCAGAGTCCTGGGCACAGTTTCCTAGGGCTGTTGAGGCTTCTTGTGAAAGGCTTAGCAAATCCCAAGGAGACAGTCAGTATACACACGTGCATATACATATGTATGTGTGAACAGGTATGTATGATTCTTTCCCCCACCTAAGCCAGGTGAGTAAAAACTGTAAATTGCAGGGATTAAAGAAATGCCCTTCCAGGTTATGGCCCCAGGAATTTCAAGGTGTGCACATGGCTGCTGTAGATAATATTGTTTTTAATAAATATAATCTTATTTCCTCCGCATGGACAAGGATCTCCCAGGGTGCAAGGGAGGCCAGGAAAGTCCAGCTTGTCTGGCGGGGATCAGTCCTTCCCATAGTGCAGCCAGCTATGGGGGGCATGTGGGCTGCGTAGGGAAGGACAGCCAGATGGAGGCACGCTGGCTACAGTGGCTGGGGCAGAGGGTGGGCAGAGGTGGTGACATAGAAACCCAGGCCCCTTTAGCACTGTGTTTCTCGCCCTCCTGTCCACCCACAGATCCTGATTTAGGAGAGCTGGAGCACGGCTGTGAAACGGCTGCCTGGCAGGAAAAAGGAAGGGAATTCCTGATGTGCTCCTTATTAGCGCTCCCGGAGTGTTAGTCATTTATTTCTTGTTAGCATGACTTGGGTTCTTTAAAGATTTGGACAGGACATGAAGAAGTCCTTTTTGAGAACAAGGGCAATTAAAGCCTGGGTTAAAAGTTCGTAGGAGCTAGAACCTTCTAGGACAGGCTCCTAACATTAAAGATGTTCAAACTATAGCCCAGAGAGGTTCACTGACTTGCCCCAGGTCACACAGCTCATCGGATGGCATGCTTCATGATTTTTTTCTTTAAAGACTGAAACATTCAGAAAAGTTTCATTTTTACACTAAATGAAGAACAAATTTATAACTGGCCGCTTTGTTGACTACCGTTGGAACTTTGTGCAGTGATTATTTAAAAATTATTATTTTTTTGTAGAGACAAGCTGGTCTCAAACTCCTAGGCTCAAGCAATCCTGCCGCCTTGGCTTCCCAGAGTGCTGGGATTACAGGCGTGAGTCACTGTGCCCGGCCTGTGTAAATGATTTAACCTCCATTTCCTCCTCTGTAAAATGGAGTAAATAACACCTCCCAAGATCATTGTGAGGATGCATAAGTTAACATGTATGAGGCATCTATCTGAAGAACTCCAAGGACCCAATAAATGTTAGGTCTCCTTTCCTTCCCTCAGTATTCATTTTCTCCTGCCTGCCCTTTAAAATCACAGTAAACGAAAAATAAGTTAACAGCTGATTTCATAGGCAAGCTCACCTCAGTCCATATTGCAATGCAATGCAAATAGAGATGTCCTAGCCAGTCTGGGTAAATCAGTGGCATAGTGAAAGGGATGGTGAACAGGATGCTGGGAACAAGGGATGGGACTGGATGGGGCAGGGATTGACTGAGGAGAAAAGGTCTCCAAAGGGAAGGTCAGAGGAGACTCTTCCCAGTTATTAAAAAGATGTACTACAGAAGGACAGGCCTCGAGAGAGAGAAAGGGAGATGATAGTGACGGGACCAGAAGAGGAACTACTCAGATGGCATGGGTGGGAGTCCGATTAGGCAAGGAGGCCTGGGACGACTGTAGAAGCCCACAGATCCCAGGAACAAAACAAGCAGTCATTCAACTCCAGTCCCCCAAGGCAGACAGGTGAGCATCAAAGTGTGTGGGCTGCCTGGGGATGAAGTCCAAAGAAAGACACCTCCTTCCTCTGCAGCCATATGAGCTAAGGGAAGGATATGCCCGACCTTCTGCAGCTTTGGCAGAGGGGGCCTTGTCAGTTTCATATACCA
The DNA here is from genome assembly GCF_003255815.1 of Theropithecus gelada. Taxonomy (NCBI): domain Eukaryota; kingdom Metazoa; phylum Chordata; class Mammalia; order Primates; family Cercopithecidae; genus Theropithecus; species Theropithecus gelada. The sequence goes on along the minus strand of NC_037681.1, from coordinate 67,141,916 downwards.
GCTACCAAATGAGTGATTCTAAAAACTGTTTTATGTTCATTACACTTCTTATTACAGCTCCTGTGCCAAACATGCTTGGCAATGGAAAGCGGAGTACTTGATTTGTGTAATAGATATTTTCACATGCAGCGTACAGAAAAAACAAAAACAAAAGTGTCATAAAATGTTTAATCTGGTCTTTTTGTCGCAGCAATGGAAAATACAAAGGTTTCATTATCAGGATGTTTCCCTATAGGATCTGCAGAACATAACAGAACATGAGTGGAAGAGGGTGTTAGTGCTGTGTAAAATTGGACTGAGGGAACACTGGAGCAGAAACGCAGACCTGAGTGCCCAGTGTGGGTGGCCCACTTTTCAAGCCCAATGAAAGTCTAGCCTTTTCTTGGAGACTTTCCTAGCAAAATCTCAGAGGCACATGATAACTCTAGTGGTGTCTCTCCAGGCCATATCAGCCCTGAGGGGAACCCAGTTTGTGTGGAACAATTCAATCACCTCTGGCCGCCTGGGTTCCCAGGTGCTCATTTTCTCTCACAGAAACCCCTCCTTACTGTTGGAGGTAAATCTCCTTGTTGGGTTCCACCAGCCACATCCCAGCTACAACCTCAAGACCCAAGAAACCAGGGTTGAAATGCAAGGCACCAAGGCTGCTGCAGCCATCATTTAAATCCTCCACACAGGCCAGGGGCTGCTAGGCACTGGCCCAAGGCAGGGGGTAGCATCCAGACAAGGGGGGGAATGGAATTTGCCAGATAACAGAGGCCAGTGATTTGAGGAAGGCGGAAGGGAGAAATTGAAATGCAAACCAGGTACTGTCCAAAGCAGCCGTGTACCCAAAAGGGCTCAGGAGAGAGAGGGAATCCATCTGGACGCAAAGCAGTACAGTCAGGTAGAATTCCCTGAGCCTGAGAGCACAGTCTCTTTTTAAGAGATGGAAGAGGAGGAAAGGGATCATGGCTTGGCTGGATGATCACTGTCCACTCAGTGCTTACTGCTCTTATCACTTGCCCTGCAGAAGAGTTCTTGTTCTCTCCCTGCTGCTAATTACAACTCTTAATAGGTTTCCAAAGTGCAACTAATACACCCTCTGATGAAAAATGTGGGGTGAGTTCCTAGGACTTTGCCAAGAATCTAGAGCTATTAGTGAGTAGCATTCCTACATCTCTTATCAGAGGTATTCCTTTCACCTCACCACAATTCCTCATCCCTGGCCAATCCTCTTTGCTGACAAGGTTCCCAGATTGGGGCTGGAGTGAATGGAATGTCTTGCCTGGAATCAGGGGGGCACAATAAAAAAAATACAGCAGGCGAAGTGAGTGGACTGAGGTCAGTGAGCCAAAGATGGTCTAAATGGATGAAGTCAGGGAGATCATGCCCCAAACAGTGGTTTCAAGCTGGCAAGCAGGAGGCTGGTCATGGCAGAAATCTGGAACATCAGCTAAAGCTGCGGCCCAGCCCAGGCCTTCTGCAGCAGGAGTCAAGACGGGGCTGCACTGCTGACCCTCCACAGCTGGCCCAGCCCCGGGTCGTGGCGTGGGCTTTTCCAGACACCTCAGCTCTCCTATCTGGGCTGCTGAGGGCGTCTTCCCAGAGGTGAGGGCTTGCTCATGGTCCCTCTTAGTTTAGGGAATGAAAGCCCGGAGTTTGGAGGCCAACTGTCCATGCTTAAAGTCCTCTTCACCATTTCTCTCCAAAGGCCTACACAGTGTCTCATGCAAAACAGATTCTTCAGACCTGACCCCCTGTTCCTCAGTTCCTGTGGTATTTTATGTCCCTTGCCCCACCCCAGACTTTTACTACCTTGCACATTTGGCCATTTTCTTAAACTATCAGCTATATTTTTGGTAATTGTAGCCTATGTATCTTATCACACCAATTACCTAGTGAGTGACTTGGGGTTTGAGTGCTTTAAATGTTTCCGATCCTTTGCTAAGTGCTGTATATAGACTATCCCATCTAATCTCCATAACAAATCTATGAGATAGAGGTCATAATTTATTATCCTCATTCTTTTGAGAGGAACTAGGGACTAGAAATGTCAGCAAACTTGCCTAAAGTTCTGGCTCACTGTGTGAGTTTAGCAAGTTATAGCCACTGTGCGCCCCAGTCTCTTCATCTGTAAAATGGGGTGAATAACAGTGCCTACTTCATAAGATTGCTAGGAGAATTAGATGAACTAGTGCATAAAGTGCTCAGGACAGTGCCTGGCCCATTGGTGTTTGTACCTGGTTTGCATTTCCATTTCTCCCTTGGCTGCTGTCTTCCTCAAAACATTGGCATCCATTATCTGGCAAATTCCATTCCCCGCTTTGTCTGGATGCTACACCCTTCCTTGGGCCAGTGACTGGGGGCCCCTGGTCTATGTGGGGGATTTGGATGATGGCTGCAGCAGCTTTGGCGCCTGGCATTTCAACCCTGGTTTCTTGGGTCTTGGGGTGGTGGCTGGGGTGTGGCAGATAAATAAATGAACACCTAAGAGGCACAGCTGGATGTCATCCAGGGAGTTTGATTTCAGAGCACAAGTTCGTAGCTACTGTGACTTCTTTCCTTGTTGGCTGTGTCTTGTTCTGTTTCTTCTGAAAGCTTTGGCAGGGACCTCATCATTTTACAGATGGGAAAACTATCATAGACATGATCCAGCCAGGGCCACACACCTGTTTCTCTGCCTGAGAATTCCATGGTGCTACTTCCTATATTCATATGGACCAGTCACCATTCTGAGCACTTTATACATATTAAGTAACAGAGCTTACATGCAGTTTTAGGCACAAAGTGCTGCTATTTATCCCATTTTGCAGATGAGGAAGCTGAGCACAGAGTGGCCTGATTCTGCGGTCACACTTGTCCTCCGCCTGAGCCCTCCCTCAGAACTGGGGCCAACTAATTCTGCATGCAAGACCTAGAGCAGGTGCTCTGGGTTGGTAATCTAGGGACTGAGTACCAAGGTACTTGTACTGAGGAATCTGTACCACCCTTTGTCCACCTTTTCTGCATTGGTCTGTGGCCAAGGCCTCAAATTGACCCCAGATTTCAGTAAGTGTTTCAGCCTAACTTCCATGGGTACATCAGATCCTCCCAGTCTGGCTCACTGCCAGGCGACCAACTGTCATAAGTTTGTCATGAGAATGTCCTAGTTTTGAAGCTGAAAGTCCTGTGTTGCAGAAAACCTCTAAGTCCTGCAGCTAGGTTCTGACCCAGCGATGTTTCGCTCCTTAGCGGTCATTAATCCTTGCAACTTCCTATAGATTTCCAGAGGATAACCTCTCTGCTCCAAATGATCCTCCAAATCATTTTAATTTAGCAGCAGCTGCAACACATTTTAAACCACAAGAGTATAAGCAACATTATTAGGGATACTTTCTTTCCTGATGAAAGAGATCTCTTGGGTTTACTTTCCTAAAATCACACCAGAGAAACATAACTAGCCAAGTCAGCAGTTTCCTCTCTGCCCTTCACACATGACCCACTGAGCTGTTATTTCATTTTCCCTCCCTCCCTTTGCATTTTAGTTTTCCCCAAGCACTTCTCCTAATGGTTTCCTTTCTGCCAAGGCAAGCAGCATAATGCAGAATAAAGAGATCTGGGCTTGGCATCCGGGAGACAGCATCAGTAGAGGAAAGAGCACGGGCGCTGTCAGCAGAAAGACCTGGGTGTGAATCTTGACTCTGACATGTCATTTTATGTCTTTGTACGAGTTACTTAACCTCACTGCACATCACCTGTAAAAGGACATGAGACAGTCAGCAGCAGTGTACGTAAAGTGACTTGCACAGAGTGGGATGTGATAGACATTAGATGATTGACGAAACAGGCCACAGTTCAAGATAGGAGTTCCTGACAGACTGGCAGGATCCTGATCCTGGATGGGGTAAATGCGTCCAGGGAGGTGCTACTGGGCGGCTGATACATGCCTGATGTGGTCTCCTGGCTGGATTCTACACTTCTTACCTCTAATGTCACTTCCCTAGGGAAGCCTTATTATAGACTCACACACTGTCCTCTTTCATAGTGCTTTTTGTAAGTTGAATTCAAATTCTATTTCAGTAATTATTTTATTTCTATCCTCCCACCTGACCACAAACTCCCTAAAGGCAGGGACCATGTCTAGCTTGTTCACTGTTGTAACTTCAGCTGCCAAATCAGTGTCTGGCATACAGTAGGCATTCAATAAATGCTTGTTGAATAAAATGAATAAATCAAGTGGCCATTCAAAGGTAATGAAAGAAGACAGAATTCTGTAAGGAAGCGTAGGCAGTAGTATACCACTAGATGGCGCTAATGCCATGCATATAAACTATCCCACCAGCTTTCTCAAACCAGAATGATGGGTGGCTAACACTCAGTTTCCAATTTGACTTGGAAGTGTAACATCTTGTACTGTGCTAGGCAATTTACCAGTTACTACAATTCTTAACAACAATCACAGAAAAAAGTAGCCCATTGTACAGATGATGAAATAAATTCCCAGTAATTTTAAGTAAATTTTCTAAAGAGACACAACTTGTAGGTGATAGAGTAAGGCTCTGAACCCAGATCTGTTGGCCCCCAAGCCTATGTTCTTTCCAGAATATCTCAGTGCTTCCACTTGAGTGGTCTAATGCAACCAATAAACACGCTTCCTGGTGTGATAGGGCCCCCCTCCCACCCCCACAGTTATTTTATTACATTCCCAATTAGAACTCTCCACACAGGCACTGATTTCTTAAAAGTCAACTTACAAGAAAGGGAGAATAAAAGGCAGAAGAGATTCAACGTCTCTTAAACCAGACTTTTACGTCTTGAGCTCCATTGATGAGCGAAGTGTACCATTCTGAGGAAGTAGTCTTTAACGTATCAATCAATCATCGATAGTTCTTCATTCAGCACCTCTGTTGCACACACAGGGCTGAGCAAACACAGATGGGCTTACAATCTGGTTGGGGACAGAAGACATGCACATATGGGACATACCAATATACGGCAGTACCTAAGTACCTTGTGGATGATATATACAAAATGAGCACTAGGAATCCGGAGGCCAGAAAGATTCCTGTGACTGGGGTGGTCAGGGCTGACCCTCACAGAAAACGCATTCAAGGAGACAGCACGTTAACTAGTCCCTTTCTACGCAAGGTGTAGATCAAGGACAAGCGGCGTTGATAGCACCCGAGAGCTTGTTAGCAATGCAGAATCCTGGGTCTCTTCCCTGACCTCCTGAACCAGAATCCGCATTTTAACAACATATCCAGGCGATCTGCGATGTTTAAAGACTGTTGAGGATCCGGCGTTTGTATTCATCTCTCTTTAAAATGAACGAACACTCTAATTTCACTGTTTAGTTTTAATTTTGCATTTTGATTTGCTTTTAGAAGAATGTACTAAATACTCTAAGCTTCTGCCATTCTTCACTCCAAGAATCTATGGAAAATCCTAACAGCTAAATCTTCTGTGGCCTGGTGATTTCTTAACTGGAAGGAAAGCTCTTTATCAGAAGCACCTTTTCATGTATTTATGCAACAGAAATTACTGTTCAAGAAATTAGGCTTTAAAAAGCCAAAGATACATTGTTTTTGAGTTACTCAAGGAAGTTTATGTTATGTTCACTACAATTCGGGTACAGTCTAATTCTTTGCAGACTGCTAATCTATGTATGGTAGACTATGGAACCACAATACTAGATCATGCTTCTTCAGGTCATTCCCCACCTTCCCACACTGTCCCCTCATACATCATTTTGAATCAATGAAAGTTGTTGTCATGTGGAATTTGTAGTAACTCTGATAGAGAAAATTAGACGTTTCACACACCAGCACATGGAGAGGACTTGTTTTAACATCTCAGCAAGAAGTGACGGTGGCCCTGTGTCTAACTGTGGTTCCATGTCTCTTATCCACTCGTGGAAGCTGGGTGCGTCCCTTCAGAAAGGCAGTGTGGTAGAAAGAAAAGAGCACTAGAAAACTAAGCAAGAAAACATTCCTCTGGAGAACCCTGACTAACACAAAGCCCAGTCCCCATCAGCACACCACGTGACAAATATGCATATGGACCCTGAATCTAAAATGTTTAAAAATAACAATATATAAGTAAACTGCCTTGCAAAAATCACTCATTTTGAAAAAAAGAAAAAAGAAAACTAAGTGAGAAACCACAGGCTCAGGGCTGACACGTGTTAGCTGTACAGCGCCACTTGTCTGCGTCTCAGTTCCCATCTATGAATGAAGGAGGTAGAATGAGATGGTTGCTAATGTTGCTTCCTAGTCTAGCATCCCATGAGCCTAGTTAACTAGAAGTTAGAGCACGGGTAGTTATTCATTAAATCCAGAATACATAGTCCCAAACAGAAGGGGCCATATGATCCTTACTTCCAGATATGAAAGTTGAGAAGGCTGGTTACCATAGCAACTTACCTTCATGAAGTCATTTATAAATTCAAGTTTGTGAAGTGACAATATTATGTACTGGCACCTGCAAAACTCCATAATGTTTCCTTTGCTTCCATTCTTGCCCCGGGCGATGGTGCCAAGAATTGTCATAATCTGGAGAAGCAATCAGAGTTCTCAAGCTGCCTTTCGGTCTGCTAGAACAGAAGGTGCTGACAGGGGTGGGAGTAAAGGAAGGCCTCCTTTCAGTTTACTAATTCTGCAGCCGCCCTTCACAAACTCCAGCAAATATTTTGCGATGTTGCAAGGTGTTACGAAAAGTGAAAAGCAAGCTGTGATTCAGCTGGTATGAAGACTTTGCAAACAAAAAAGAGTGATCTGTTTGCAGCAGACTATTACTTCTGCCAGAGCCCACAGACTGGAATACTAAAAGAGGAATTTCTGCAAGACATTGCCATCATACTTACTGGACTTTCAAAACAAAACCAATTTTAAATTGTTTGGCCTGGTGGGTTTCACCTTGTGAACCTCAGATTCCTAGGAGATGTAGAGTCACTGCAAGGGATCTGCAAACCAGTGTGCATGTTCCGTCTGTAGAGTGAATGAAAAATATGCTCATCCATATGGACTACTTTTCAAATATGCATAAATGTCATTGTGATGAATACAAGAAATTAATTTGCAATGTTAGTGAAGATACCTCAGCTTGTTATGAATTTTCGTAACTGGTATTCAAAGTAGAGCTAATATCATGCTTGAGTTTAAGAAAAATCCTTTTCAGGTTGAAATGCAGTCTTCACGCTTGTCAGATCACTCGTCTTGCTTCTTGGGGCAGAGAATATGGACACCTTACCGTTAGGAGAGAAACTTTCCCCCAGGATTGGCTCTGCTTTCACGGCATATGTTGGATAGTATACCCACCATTTGCTTTCTAGAACCTTAACATTTGTTAGGAAGACATTTAAATGGCCAGCTGAGCCCTGTTCTTCCATGAGATATGTCATCCCTGAATATAAGATGTGAGCAGTGGACACAATTCTAGTCCAGACATTTATGTGAGAAACAGAACCTAATTTTGATTTCAAGTCTCGCTTTCTTTGCATTGTCAGAAACCATCTCAGTGAACTTGTGGATTTCAACCTCGCCTTCCCCTGGGGTTGTATCTAGTTTCTGGGAGGGGCTTCTGAGATGCAAGATGTGCAGAAAGGGGAGGGGAAGGAGAGAGAGTGAGGGATGTGGTCCTCAAGATCATCCTTCCACACTGGTATTTATTGAGACATTCTTCACTCTTGACTGTGTGACCTTTTTGGATTCAGGAGCACTCTCCATTTCTCTGATGTGCTCTTGGGCATGAACAGACATGCTTCTTTCTCACTGGGGCATGGAAAACTTTGCACATCTGCCTGTGTCTCTTCAGTGGGCACCCACTATGCACCCATTTCTTCCCCGAGGCTCCACTGAGGCAAAGAATGTGTCTTTTCTGCTTCCAACTCTCACAGAAACATCTGCGATTATGTCACCTTCCCAGGGTGAAGTAGCACACAGGACCCAGAAACATCTCTGCCCTCTGTACCTTCCCATGAGTTCACTTCCTCCCCCTAAGAATAAGAAACTCTTTTCTACTCTTGTTATCTTTTCTTCCAAATATTGTATCTATGCGACATTTGTTTGTTTTGTTTTTTCCTTCCCATAAAGGCAACTTCTGAATCCAAAAGCCAGGAACATACTTTTATTTCTCTGCCTCTTATTATCACATCTCATCTCTGAGATAAGGAGTACAAACAAGGCTAGCTGTCCAAATGAGGGGAAGGAAAAATGAGGGTAAGGAATTGGCTAAAATTATTCTGCTGATTAATACAGATTTCACGAATCCAGGGCCTGCAAGAAAGGAGGTCAGCCCCAAATGAAACCAAACACTGAGCAAAAAGTGATTTTCTAGAATAATTAAAATAGGACCCCCAGCATTGGTGCAGTTTTTCTACTGGCTCTTGGTATTTTCTGCAGTCGGGCATACAGAGCTAAGTGCCTGGACTTCGGGCATAGTGCTAAATTAAAAACGATAGGGTGAACAATTAAAGCTCCATCAGCCATATATAGAGGTGCTTCACAGCCTGTCACACTTGGGTATTGGAAGAGGAGGAATGGGAAGGGAAGGAAGGGAAAGCAACCTAAGTTTCTAGCTCCACAGTCTCTGCCCCAGTCAGATCTGAAGTCCCTTCATTCACTCATTCATCCTTTCATTCAAAAACCATTGAATTTCTACAGTGGGCTATATATGGGAAACAGGGAATTGTATTTTAGTCCTGGCAAATTCATCTGAGAGTCTTTTTGGGGGGGGAAAAAAAAAAGACATGGTATCTGGATTTAAGGCTCTCACAGTGTAGTTGAAGGAAGAGCCCATGCAAAGATAGGCAAAGTAGCAATTTCAAATTTATGATGGGGAAAATGCAGGTGGTAGGTGACTCTGAGGCAGGACACCTAGCCAGTCCTTGAAAACTCAGAGAAGGGTTCCTGGATAGACCAGAAAGGAGTGAGTGGAAACTTGTCAGAGGGAGTGCCAGGGCTCTGGGGACAGAGCAACCTTAAACAGGCTAGACTGCCTCTTACATAGAAAAGGACCCCAGGAGCGGCTGGTCTGGCTCTGAACCAGCCTCAAATTTCCAGCAGCAGTGATGGATCTGCATTTCAAACTTGGCGATGACGAACATACATTTTTCTGATTCAAAGGAGCTAGCTGCTGCATGCCTCGGCAAGAAGATTCCATTTCCCTGTTTCTTAACTTGTGCTGTGTGAATCAGGAGCCTGTGGGAGGAACACGGGGGTGGAGGGTCCTTCACAATGAAAAGCCTCAAACTCTCTTCCCCCTCGCATCTTGAAGAGAGAGTGGCAGCTGCCTTCGAAGAGCCTATATTTCAGGCAAAGATGAGTTTGTTGGCAAAACCATGTAGGAGGCACCAGAGTGCTAAATTAGAGCTTTGCAAGCAATGTATTTTTATCACTAAACTCTTGGCTAAAGCTCGTTTGTTCCAAATGGGCTGCCTTAGAGAGTATGCTCACCTGAGTATGGGGTGAGCACTTTGAAAATACAAGTTTGTTCCAAAAGATGCACAAAGAAACAAAATTAACATTTATTTTTTAAAAGAAGGATAGTGTGAAAAGGGAGACGGCTCTTTGGTTCACTAAATCATGAGATTAGACTATATTTCTCCTGCCACGAAGAGTGGAAAATTAACATCCTGTTTGAGGAACCTCAGCCACATAACCTAAAGGCCAACTCCATGTCATGGAGTCAAATCAGAGAACTAACTTTGAAGGAGGGCCTCAACATTGCAGATCCCACAGGAAATGATTACATACTATTATTCTTGAGTGAATGTAGTAAGAAAATATAATCCTTGAGTAAATAATCAGAACAGACTCAGTGCATTTGTTCAACTGTAAACAATCATCTAGATCAAATTACTTAATATTTTAATCCATGAATGTAGAATAATATGTGCTTTAGCTTATGCCAGTAAGACAATCCTTAGAGATGTCTGAGTGACTTCTGGCCCTGAATTTAATCCACAAAGTGATTAAGGAATTAAGAAACAATAAAATAGCCTGGGAAAACAATGTATCACTACTGTGCAGCCACTAAGCTTCTGCATCAACCCGAGGATTTTCCACACATGCTGATCATTCCAGAACTAACTAAAACAGGGGTCAGGAAACTTTTTCTTAAAGGGCCAAATAGTAAATATTTTAGGCTTTGCAACTCTGCCATTGTACACAAAAGCAGCCATACACACTATGTGAATAAATGGCTATGGTTATGTTCCAATAAAACTTTATGTGCAAAAATATGCAACTGGCCTGTGGACCACAGTTTGCTGACCCTGGATCTTCAACAACTGTATAGGTGCAGAAAGATGGTCCTTTTGGAGAAATTATGAGTTCTTTAGAGCTCCATGGCAGATCAATTTTTGTCGGGCTATATGGTGAGGGTACATTAGTTCACTGGCCTGCAAACTGCGCCCTTTCTTTTTGAGACGGAGTCTTGCTCTGTCACCCAGGCTGGAGTGCAGTGGCACAATCTCGGCTCACTGCAAGTTCGCCTCCAGGGTTCACGCCATTCTCCTGCCTCAGCCTCCCGAGTAGGAGTAGCTGTGACTACAGATGCCTGCCACCACGCCTGGCTAATTGTTTTGTATTTTTAGTAGAGATGGGGTTTCACCGTGTTAGCCAGGATGGTCTCGATCTCCTGACCTCACGATCCACCCACCTCGGCCTCCCAAAGTGCTGGGATTACACGTGTGAGCCACCGCGCCCAGCCCCTTTCTTTATAAACATTATATAAGGAAGCTTGTATACAGACTGACAGGTGCCGTCAGAGAGGCCAGATGACTCAGCAGGAGCAGACTTGCTGTGGGATTCAGGGAGAATTGTTAGTTAGAATAAACCACAGGAATAACCACAGTGAGCCAATCCCATAGTCTTTTCACACTTTCACCTTGACTGTGGCTTTGTGGGGTAACATGGGGATTCTGCACCTGATACCAATTTCAGAAGTTAAGGTTGTACACCAAAAAGTTCCAGTTTCCTTTCTAACTCAGCAAATGTTTCATTTGGGGCTGGGTAGGTCCATGTCCCTGCTGAATAAACATTGCTTTGTAAGCCCCGCACCCTGCCACTCTCCACAACCTATCCCCTGCCATAGTTGGCCACTCAGTTATATGTAACTTGCACCCTGTCTTGAAAAGTGGAGCTGGGCCCTAGTTCTCTTTCAGTCATCTGAACTGAAAGCAAGTGGGAAAATGCAGGCAGAGAGGCAGTCAGAAGGGTTATGTGGCCTCAAGGCCTGGAATAGCCTCTAGGGAGGCCTTGTACAAGATGTGTTCAATGAAAAGGTACAAGCAATATTATGAAAGTGTTTCCAGTTCTATAATCCAGGCCAGTTGTTCCTATTCAGGAATCCTTACATTCCAGAAAGATCACTCTGTGGATGTACAAAAGCTTTTCTTTCTCTTTTCTTGAGTTGCCTTGAGTGGGCCTCTCTCAGTAACGAATAACTGACTCTCCAATATGCACTCCAGAATCATGTGACGCTCTACTGGACACAAGTCTTGCCACATGTAACATTGGTTGGTTGCCACAGAAACATGCCATGAAACATTTTATTTCATGTTTTTTAGATTAGTCATCCAAGAACACAAGCTTCCATAGGCTTGGCTGACATCTAGTTAACTTCTATTGGCTGTAGGTAACAAATCCAATAAAAATTTCCTTGTCAATGGCTTTAAAACAAACAAGCAAATAAATAAAGATTAGGTCTCATTATGTTGCCCAGGCTGGTCGCTGGGCTCAAGTGATCCTCCTACCTTGGCTTCCCAAAGTGCTGGAATTGCAGGTGTGAGTCACCAGGCCTGGCTATCAATGACTTTTCCTTTTTCTTTTTTTTCCTTGAGACAGGATCTTGCAGTGTCTCCCAGGCTGGAGTGTAATGGTGCAATCATGGCTTACTGCAGCCTTAACCTCCTGTGCTCAAGCACCTCTCAACTGAGCCTCCTGAGTAGCTGGGACCACAGGAGCATGCCATCATGCTGGGCTAATGTTTTAAATTTTTTGTATAAATGAGGTCTCCCTATATTGCCCGGGCTGGCCTCAAACACCTGGGCTCAAGCAATCCTCCTGCCTCAGCCTCCCAAAATGCTGGGATTATAGGCCCAAAACACTCCACCTGCCATCAATGACTTTTTGATCTGTCCTTCCCATGCCCATCTCCTCCACTATGGCCTAGTACTTGATCACTCCTATCTGGATTTCACTCATAGTCTCCTATACAATTCCTTTGACTTTACTCTCTCCCTATTCTTGTCCATCTGTTGTCAGAGCTATTAGATTAAACCTACTTTCATCAGATTATTTCTCAGATGAAAAGTCTGGCTGGGCGCAGTGGCTCATGTCTATAATCCCAGCACTTTGGGAGGCCGAGGTGGGCGGATCACGAGGTCAAGAGATTGAGACCATCCTGGCCAACATGGTGAAACTCCGTTTCTTCTAAAAATACAAAAACTGGCTGGTGGTGGGCGCCTGTAGTCCCAGCTACTCGGGAGGCTGAGGCAGGAGAATTGCTTGAACCCAGGAGGCGGAAGTTGCAGTGAGCTGAGATCATGCCACTGCGCTCCAGCCTGGCAACAGAGCAAGTTTCCATTAAAAAAAAATAACAACAAAAAAAGTCCATAGTACTTTCCTACTATTTTCTGGATCCAATCTGAGTTCTTCAATCCAGTATTTTAGGTGTTGTAATGTGGTCCCACCTAATCTATTTATTGTATTCATATCTCCCATGGTCCCTCAACATGAACTTCAACTTCAATCAGGTTCATCTCCCACATCCTCTGTTATATCTCGCTCTTTATTCCCACCTCCATGCCTTTGCTTGTCTTTGTCCCCACTACTTCTACTAATTAGAGTATCCTTTCTGTGTCAAAATCTAATTATAATGTTATCTATAGGCCACACATTAGGAAGGATGGGAAGAAAATGAAGGAAGGTTATATCTATCACCTTCCACCTGACAACCCACATTCCAAAGTAACAGTCAACGTCTGGCAACCATTAGAAATGTGACAAAAGTCTCAAAAGCATATGAAATTTACACTTCTGGAAAACAGAATGAAACAGATTTTTTTTTTTTTTTGAACTGATATATGCCTACACCCTTTATTTTATTTATTTATTTATTTATTTGAGATGGACTCTCACTCTGTTGCCTAGGCTGGAGTGCAGTAGTGCCATCTCGGCTCACTGCAACCTCTGCCTCCTGGGTTCAAGCGATTCTCCTGCCTCAGCCTCCTAAGTAGCTGAGATTACAGGGGTGTGCCACCATACCTGGCTAATTTATGTATTTTTAGTAGAGACAGGGTTTCACCATGTTGGTCACGCTGGTTTTGAACTCCTGACCTCAAGTGATCTGCCCACTTCAGCTTCCCAAAGTGCTGGGACTACAGGCATGAGCTACCGTGACTGGCCTATTTTTTTTTTTTAATTTTTTGAGACAGAGTCTCATTCTGTCGCTCAGGCCGGAGTGTAGTGGCATGATTTCAGCTCACTGCAACCTCTGTCTCCCAGGTTCAAGCAATTCTTCTGCCTCAGCTTCCCGAGTAGCTGGGACTACAGGTGTGCAACACCATGCCCCGTTAATTCTGTATTTTTCGCAGAGACGGGGTTTCGCCATGTTGGCCAGGCTGGTCTCAAACTCCCGATCTCAAGTGATCTGCCTGCTTCAGCCTCCCAAAGTGTTGGGATTACAGGCGTGAATCATAGCACTTGGCCGAAACACATTTAATTTTGATCCTTCCCAAGTGTTTCCACTAAAACTATACAAAAAGTATGGGGTGGGGGCGGTGGGGCTAGCGTAAACCCTAAGGATAACGATGTGAAAAAATATATCAAAGGAGCCAAATTTTGGAGGGTGGAAAGCAGAGAGATAAGTGGTAATCTACTTGGCAGGCTTGAAAAACCACATTGTAAATGGACATTAAGTAAATATAAGAACAAATTCAATATGCACTCCAGTATTGTCAAAATGCTCAAGACTTGATGAGACCTCTAGAAGTGGGGTGAACTGGGATGTTGGATTAAGGAAGACTGGTTGAATGAAGGCTGAGAGTCAGATGAGTTCCTGGATTTCTCCTTTCCCCCACTCTGTACCACTGGTTGATTGCTCCTCCCACACTCTGGCCAATGTCTACAGGTTTAGGTTCCAGAGAGGGGAAAACAGATGGTTTCTGGGTGAAGGAACACCAGGCACAGTTGAGGGCGAGCATGAAGTACTTAAAGTAGGGAGAATAAGTGAAGGTATGTGTATTGACTACTTGAGCTCCCTGCTCTCTTCCTGCACTTTATTCTTCAGGCAAGGGAAATGACAGGGCTATTTTCTGGAGAATATGACTATCTCAGTATGAACCACTTAAACACACCGACTTCAAGAGTCTCCTCACAAACATCCTAGATAGATACTCTTATATTAGTGTTTCTCAATTGGAGGTATATGGCAATGTCTGGAGACTTTTTTTTTTTTTTTTTTTTTTGAGACAGAGTCTCACTCTGCCACCCAGGCCAGAGTGCAGTGGTGCGATCTTGGCTCACTGCAACCTCTGCCTCCTGGGTTCAAGCAATTCTCCTGCCTCAGCCTCCCGAGTAGCTGGGACTATAGGTGTGTGCCACCACACCTGGCTAATTTTTGTATTTTTAGTAGAGATGGGGTTTCACCATGCTGGTCTCGAACTCGTGATCTCAGGTGATCCACCTGCCTCGGCCTCCCAAAGTCTTGGGATTATAGGCATGAGCCACTGCACCCATCCTGAAGACATTTTTGATTGCCACAAAACTGGGGGTGGCAGGTGGAGGTGTGCTACTGGCATCTAGTTGATAGAGCCCAAGGATGCTGCTAAATATCCTATAATGCACAACAAATGCCTCCTACAACAAAGAATTATCCAGTCCAAAATATCATTAGTGTCACTGTTGATAAACTCTGCCTTACATTAAACTCATGGTCAATTGGACCACAAATACAAGCAGAGTTTTCAAACAACCCAATGGTCCTCCCACTCCATTAAGAGTGAGCAAGCTGCCAGGTGCAGTGGCTCACACCTGTAATCCCAGCACTTTGGGAGGCCGAGGTGGGCAGACTGCTTGAACCCAGGAGTTTGAGACCAGCTTGGGCAACATGGTGAAATCCCATCTCTACAAAAATACAAAAATACAAACATTAGCTGGACGTGGTGGCATGCACCTGTGATCCCAGCTACCTGGGAAGCTGAGGTGGGAGGATCACCTGAGCTGGGGAAGTTGAGGCCGCAGTGAGCCATGAGTGTGCCACTGCACTCCAGCCTGGGTGAGAGAGTAAGACCTGAAAAAGAAAGAAAGAAAGAGCAGACAACAAGAAATGACCAGACATCTGAGGAAAACCTCTAACAACAAACAGAGATCTAAACAAAAAGAAAACAGCGACTTGGAGACTCTACAGGAAGATGAAAGCTTTAAAAAACTATAATCTATTTCCACTTACGGCCATGACTGACTGTGAGGGACCAGATTTACCTTCTTGCCCTAAGCAACTAGAAAACTGGGATAATTAGAAAGTATCTTCTAATACTGAGTAGCAGGCTGCACAGGACTGTGACTCCTGAGAGGGGTGAGTCCTGAAGACACATTCCATACCCAAGCAGATATTGTTAATCTTACTGAGTGAAGAAAAACAGATTAGGCCGGGCGTGGTGGCTCGGGTGTGATGGCTCACGCCTGTAATCCCAGCACTTTGGGAGGTGAAAGTGGGTGGATCACAAGGTCAGGAGTTCAAGACCAGTCTGGCCAATAAAGATGGTGAAATCCCATCTCTACTAAATATACAAAAAAAAAAAAAAAAAAAAATTAGCTGGGTGTGGTGGCACATGCCCGTAATCCCAGCTATTTGGGAGGCTGACGCAGGAGAATCACTTGAACCCAGGAGGCAGAGTTTGCAGTGAGCTGAGATCATGCCACTGCATTTCAGCCTGGGCAGCACAGCGAGACACCATCTAAAAAAAAAATACTCAACCCAAAAGAAAGCACAAAAAGAGGAAAATAGGCACAAAGAACAGGTAGGACAAATAAACAAGTAGCAAGTTATTAGATTTCAGCCTTTCAACCTAACTACTGAATAGTTACACTAAATGAAAATAATCTAAACACTTCACAGACAGGCTGAATTTTTTCTAAAAGTCAGACTAGATAAAAAATAATACCCAAATATATGCTGTATACAAGCAGCCCACTTTAAACATAAAGGCATAGGTAGATTAAAAGTAAAATCATGTAAAAATATATGTCATAAAAACACTGATTATAAGAAAGCCAGAATGGTTATATTAATATCAGACAAAGTAGACTTCAATACAAAAAATATTACCAGGGACAATGAGGGATATTTAATAATGATGAAGGATTAATTCATAAAGAGGACATAAAAATCTTAAATGTGTATGCATTTTTAAAAAGGCCCTCAAAATATATGAAATGAAAACTGAAAGAACTGCAAGGAGAAACAGAAAAATCTACTATAGTTGAAGACTTAATCTGCCTGTCTCAGTAATTGATAGAACAAGTGGGAAAAATAATCAGTAAAGCCACAGAACTAAATAACAGTATTGACTAATCTGACCTATTGACATTTCTAAAACACTGATCCAACAAGAGCAAGATTGGTATTTTTTTCAAGCACATGGAACATTCACCAAGATAAATCATATGCTGGGCCATAAAGCTCCATTAAAAAAAAAAACTGTCACTATACTCATAGGCAGAAGAAAAGCTAGTATACCCATGGAACAAAAATACTCTAAAAAATCATAGAACAATAACAGCAAAATCTTAGAAATTATAAATACACAAGATAGAAGAAATGAAAAACTATAGACATGTGACAAGATAAAGTGAGGAAATCTCCCATAAAGTAGAGCAAACTGCAAACACACACGCACACAAAGGGGAATGGTAGAGAAAAGATTAAAATTTGTGTGACATCTCAATAAAAGGAGTTTTGGAAAGAAAAGAAAATTCGAAGGGGAGAAAATGGGCACATACTACTTTAAGAAAATTTTCTTAAAGGACATTGGTGTCTAGATTAAAAGGGCCTATTGAGTATCCAGTATATTGGACAAAAATAGACTCACCGTAAAACAAGTCATCACAAAATACTGAGGATGAATTTTGCTACAAGTTTCCATGGGGATGGGGAGCAATAAAGGATCTGAAATCACAATGGCTTCTTTCAACAGCGACACTGGGATCTAAAAGATAATAGAGCAATGCCTTCAAGATTCTGAAGGCAAGTGCTTTTTAATTTGAATTTGATACCTTACCAAACTATCGATCAAACATGAAAGTAGAATAAAAACAAATTCTAGAAATCCAAGGTCTCAAAATTTTACCCTCCATGTATCCTTGATCAGGAATTTACTGGAGGATGTGCTCCAGGAAAACAATGGAGTGTTTGGGAAGCTGAGGTGGGAGGATCACTTGAGCCCAGGAGTTCAAGACTGTACTGGGCAACATAGTGAGATCCTGTCTCTAAAAAAAAAAGGAAAAAATTACTCGAGTGTGGTGGCGCATGTCTGTTGTTCCAGCTACTTGGAAGGCTGAGGTAGGAGGAATGCTTGAGCCCTGGGAAGTCAAGGCTGCAGTGAGCTGTGATCGCACCGCTGCACTCCAGCCTGGGCGACAGAGCAAGACACTGCCTCAAAACAAACAAACCAATCTAAGCAAACTAAGAAAAAGACATAGTGATAAAGAAACAGGACATTCAACATGGAAGAGAGGTGTAGGGAAATCCAAAGGTGACAGCTGTGCACCAGGTGTACATACAATCAGTTCATACTAGAGTGAGTCTTAAGAGACAGGTACACTGGGGGCTATCATCACCAACATGCTTGCTGCCATTAGCCTTTTTCATTTTTAAATCTGAACCTGACCAAGATTATCTGTATTTGCCTTGCCTAGATCATGTCCTGGTAAAATTCATGTGTTCTCCTCCACACCTTACAGCTTGGATCAGCTGAAGATACTCATTTCATCCTATAGACATGTTTTCTCTGACCCATTCCTCAGAGCTGGGGGTAAAGATTGAGTTTAGAAGCCAAATTCCTGCTGCTGTACATGCTCCAAGGTACATGACCAGTGAATGGTCAGTACATGGCCTACAGTACCGGCTAGCCGCATGTCTAGACTATAGCAAGTGCTATGTTCCCCGATACTCATTCGTTACTTTGCCTGCTGACTTTCTAGAAAGGTATTCTTGTATACTTTCCAAAATGCTGAAGCCAAAACTATGACTTTGTGTAGCTTATCTTCTCTTAGGAACTTTTGTTCTGTTTTGCCCTCTTTTGGCACAGATAGGTTTGTGCTTGCTCCTACGCTTTCATGTTAAAACTTTCATGCTAATTTATATATAAAAATTGCAGAAAATATTAACTATATGATTGATAGATTTGGTGACAGTAAAAAACAATAATATGAAGTAGGCTATGCCAGTTACCTCCGCAGAGGTGGCAGCAGGCAGTAAGGAAGGGCCTGAAAAATGTCGGGGGTATTACAAGACCCAAGGAAGTGTTCTTTTTTTTTTTTTTTTTTTTTTTGACCCAAGGAAGTTTTCAAGGCACACAACACACACTTCACATCTCCCCACAAAGACATTTCTCACTCTGTTCTTATGCACACCCTTCCCTCTTGAAATGTCCAACTCTGTCTGATCTTTTAAGTGTCAGCTCTAATGTCTCTGCTTTAGCGAGGCCTACTCTGACCACACTCCTCACTCAGTTACTCTCTGTCACTTTTCACACTCTGTAAGCATCTTGTTTATTTGGTTACTATGTACCTTCGCATAGTCACCACAAGCTCTGTGCAGGCAGACAGCTTGTCTTGCTCACTATTGTATCCTTGGTGTTTGAAAGAGTCTGGCAAATATTAATCTCATCCAAAATGACGCTGAATGAATGTTACTGAAGGAAGTTGGTTCTTCAAGTGAATGATGTGGAAGCAAAAACAAAGTCGAAACCACAAAAAAGTTAAATTAATTTTGAAACATGGAACCTCATTCATAGTTGTTCTCTAATGGTTTTGTCTTTTTTTTGTGGCTTTGATTTTTTTTGTGTGCATGTATGGTTAAGAGATAGGAATCCAGTTTGAATTTCCTGACGAATTTCCCCAGTGATCTACAATACTACTTGTTTCATATATCACTTTTACATCTATGTAGTTTCCTCCTCCTGGTCTGTTTTTGTGTTGGTGCATATTGTCTCAATATTTCAGCTTTAAAATACACTTTGACATGTGGTAGAGCAGGTATGTTATGAAAAATTTTAGGCCGGGAGTGGTGGCTCACGCCTGTAATCCCAGTACTTTGGGAGGCCGAGGCGGGTGGATCACAAGGTCAGGAGTTCAAGACCAGCTTGGCCAATATGGTGAAACCCCATCTCTACTAAAAATACAAAGATTAGCTGGGCATGGTGGCAGGTGCCTGTAATCCCAGCTACTCAGGAGGCTGAGGCAGGAGAATCGCTTGAACCCAGGAGGCGGAGATTGCAGTGAGCTATCGCACCACTGCACTCCAGCCTGGGTGACAGAGCGAGATTCCATCTCAAAAAAAAAAAAAAAAAGGAAAAAAAATTAAAAAAAAGAAAAATTTTAAATATATATAAAGGTAGAGAGAATAAGTTCTTCTAGAACTTTGGGTATATGTCAGAACTTTTCCTTCTATTGTTCATGTCTCAATTTCTATTTCATATTTTTTTTCTAATGTGTTTGCTCATGAGTGATAATTACCTGTCATTTTGTTTTTTTGAGATGGAATTTCGCTTTCTCGCCAAGGCTGGAGTTAACTGGTGCAACCTCAGCTCACTGCAACCTCTGTTATCCGGGTTCAAGCAATTCTGCCTCAGCCTCCCGAGTAGCTGGGATTACAGGCGTGTGCAACCACACCCGGCTAATTTATTTATTTTTAGTAGAGATGGGGTTTCACCATGTTGGCCAAGGTGGTCTTGAACTCCTGATCTCAGGTGATCCACCTGCTTTGGCCTCCCAAAATGCTGGGATTACAGGCACGAGCCACTGTGCCCGGTCCATCATTTTCCTTTCTTTATAATACTTGCTTGGTTTTGGTAACTAGCCTTTTAAATGAGTTGTGAGTATTCTCGTTTTTCCATTGTTTGAAAAAGTTGTGCAAGCTTGGAATTAGCTGTTATTAGAATTTTGGTATAACTTGCCTATAAAACCACTTCATTCTGGTGTTTCAATTATTATTTTTTTAAGGAAACTATCCATTTCTTCTATTTTTTCAAATATAGATGCAGCAAAGATCACAAAGACTGTTATGAGCTATCTTACATCAATATATATATATTTTTTGAGACAGAGTCTCACTCTGTTGCCCAGGCTGAAGTGCAGTAGTGTGATCATGGCTCACTGCAACCTCCACCTCCTGGGCACAAGTGATTCTCCCACCTCAGCCGCCTGAGTAGCTGGAACTACAGGTGTGTGCCACCATAGGCATGAGCCACTGAGCTTGGCTTTTTTTTTTTTAGGCAGGGTCTTACTCTGTTGCCCAGGCTGGAGTGCCGTGGTGAGACCCTGGCTCACTGCAACCTCAACATCTTGAGCTCAAGCAGTCCTCTCATCTTAGCCTCCTGAGTAGCTGGGACTATAGATGCACATCACTACATCTGGCTAATTAAATTTTTTTTTTTTTTTTTTTGCAGAGACAGGATCTCATGTTGCCCAGGCTGGTCTTGAGCTCCTGGGCTGAAACAATCTTCCTGCTTGAGCTTCCCAAAGTGCTAGGATTACTGGCATGAATCACCACGCCGGGCCTATTTGTCATATTTTCTATCATTGGATCTTTGTGCTTAAGTTTTTGGAGAGGTTTCCAACTTTTTTCTTTCCCACTCTTCCTGGGGCTAAGGCCAAGATACAAAAGTATTCCCACTGTCTTTCTCGGCATATGTGAGGGGATATTCCAGTAAACACACTAAAACTGCTGCTCTTCAGGGCTCCATGCTTTGCGCACGTATCTCTGATCTAACCTCCTCACCTTGCTCAAGTCCTGGGCTTTGTCTTCCATGCATATGATGCCCTTTAAAGCATAGGCTTTAGACCCTGAGAGAATGGTGGATATTCCTAGGGCAAGCATTAGCACTTTTTTTGAATTTGTACTTTCCCTTTTTTTCTAGCCTTTGAAGATAATCATTACTTCTTGATAGTTTAATCATACTCATGTTTTAAAACTATATATATATATTTCCATATGTATATGCACATGTGTGTTTATATATCTATTTTTTTTTTTCAGGCTTTTTATTGTTGTATAGCAAGTTTCTCTGGCAGTTGTCAGAAACTTAAGTCTATCTATTTGATCTTTAAAGTGCTGTAATTGCAAATCTTTTAGCATGGTAAATTAAAAAGTAAGAAAGAGCATCATTGCCATCTGGTGGAGAGACCTACTATCACCAATCTAAATGAGACCCAATGATTCATGCAAGGCCTTCTCATTCCTCCCACATTTAGTAACTGAGTCCTGCCAAATCTTTAACTATTAGGTCTTTCAAATCTGTCCCCTTGACTTCCATTCTTCCAGTACCTTAGTCCAGTTTCTTTTTTTTTATTTTTGCTAAAATCATTGCTTTTGAATTGGTCTCCTCCTCCTTTCTTTTTTTTTTTTTCCTAAAGAAAAGGGGTCTCCCTTTGTCACCTAGGCTGGAGTAAAATGGCACGATCATAGCTTACTGCCACCTTGAATTCCTAGGCTCATGGGAGCTCTCCCACTTCAACCTTCAGAATAGCTGGGACAATAGGCGCATGCCACTGTACCCGGCTAATTTTTAAATTTTTTGTAGAGATGGGGTCTCACCATCTTGCTCAGACTGGTCTTCAACTCTTGGGCTCAAGTGATCCTCTCACCTCAGCCTCCCAAAGTGCTGGGATTACAGGCATAAGCCACTGCACTTGGCTTCTCTCCCTTTAGTTACTATTCTTTCAATATATTTTCCTTTTTCCTATTGTCAGTCTTATTTTTACACTTCCACATTAATTTGATGTTTTTTGTTTTGTTTTGCTTTGTTTTTTGAGACAGAGTCTCACTCTGTTGCCCAGGCTGGAGTGCAGTGGTGCTATCTGGGCTCACTGCAACTTCCATCTCCCGCATTCAAGTGATTCTCCTGCCTCAATCTCCCAAGTAGGTGGGATTACAGGTGTGTTCCACCACGCCCAGCTAATTTTGTATTTTTAGTAGAGACAGGGTTTCACCATATTAACCAGGCTGGTCTTGAACTCCTAACCCCAGGTGATCCACCCACCTCGGCCTCCCAAAGTGCTGGGATTACAGGTGTGAGCCACTGCACCCGGCCTTAGTTTGATGGGTTCTGTATCAAGTTCTTGCTTATGAGCAAAAACTGTGGAACCAATAATGGCAGTCTGGCTAGAGATGAGAACAATGTAGAAGTCCAATAAATGTTGGCTGAATTGAAGAAGTGGCACCATTTGCTCATTTGCCTAATTTATCTAGGAAGCAGTACATGCACTGAAATTCCCAAGCTGTTTGCTGTAATAACATACTAATGAATGACATTCACATGTGTAATACTCCTGTGGGCTTACCCAGTTTTTTTTTTTTTTAAACTTAAAATTATTTTTAATTACAAAAGGCATACATACCTAACACTTAAAAAATTCAGTTTTGTGAATGAACAAATACACTGATAATGCTGACTGCCAGGGTTTTCACTGTGGAAGAAGATAAAAAGAAGGAATAGGGAAAGGCAAGGAAGAACCCTGTAGGGTTGGACTAGAACTGGAGATACCAGTAAAACTTGTGATTTCTAATATATGTTTCCTAGCTCTTTCTGTCCAAGGGGCCAAAAGCAATGACAACCCAGGAGGCTCAGATCATAGTTTCTAAAAACCTGTCTCCACTTAAAGAAACTAAGGATCTTTGGAGAAATGGCTGATTCCAAGGCTTTAGTAGAAGATTTTCCTTATAGTAGAACGCCACAGAATAAACACAGTAATAATAATAAAATTGGAAGAATCCCCACTTGGCAACACCAGAGTAACAATTAATTCCACCAAGAAATATCACTGGATGCTAAAATGAGTGTGTGAACGTTTGTTGAGAAACAAAATCGTTATCATCTGAAAGTATTTCCCCACAAAATGCGTATTAGCTTAATGGAAAAAACCAAACTTTACAGTAGAGTAATACAGCAGATATCACCTAAAACAAGTGATCAAAATTAACATCTTTGTAATGAGACAACTGACACCATGATACGGTGCACTGAAAAGAACAATGCCACTTCTGTGGTATCCCTGCCAAAAATGTATAAGCTCAGTCTAATCATCAAGAAACATCTGAAAAACCCAGATGAAGAGTTACTCTATAAAAAGTCTATGGGATGGCAACAATAGACACTGGGAACTACTAGAGGAGGGAGGGAGGGAGGATGCAAGGGTTGAAAAACTACCTGTTGGGTACTATGCTCACTACCTGGGTGTCAATGGGATCAATGGTGTCCCAAACCTCAGCATCACGCAATATAATAGGAATAGGGAAAGGCAAGAAACAAACTTGCACATATACCCCAAGTCTAAAATAAAAGTTGAATTTTTTTTTTAAAAAAGTACAACTGGCCCATGACCTTGGCATTTTGAAAGATCGGCTGAAGAACTGTTCCAGAATAAAGAAGACTACACATATGACAACTAAATGTAATACTACTCCAGACTGGATCCCAGAACAGATTTTTTTTTCACATTACTGAAACAATTAGCAAAATATGAAAAAGATTTGACAGTAGTGATGTATTAATGTTAATTTTCTGATTTTGGTAATTGTGCTATGGCTATGCAGGAAAACACCCTTGTTCTTTGGAAATACAAACTTAAGTAATTGGGGTAAAGAGGTATCACATCTGTAAGGAATATTCAAATGGCTCAGAAAAAAGTACTTACTCGAAGTTGATGATAAAGGGAAACCTCTTCCTTACAGTAGAATGACAACTAATTAATACAGAAATCATAATGGAGTTAGAACAATCACAATTTTGGAAACATCCTAGTACAAATTTATTCAGACAAGAATCGTCAAAGGATGCTAAATCTAGGAGGGGTAGATTTGATGAGGAACAGAATTGTCAACCAGGTCTCAAAGTTTCTCCTCACGAATTACCCACTAATGCAAAAGCAAAAACAGTAACAATAACGATACAGTGGAGAAACTGGACAACATCTTACCCAAGTGATCAAAATTAGTATCACGAATAAGGGGCAAATGGACATTCTGTGCATCTGGATGTATACCTGCAATACATATCACTTACAGTATTTCAACCCACACTGCACAACCCAAATCTAACCATGAGGAAGCATCAGAAAAACCCAAATTGAAGGACACGCCATCCTTTAGCTGTCCTGTATTTTTCAAACGTATTACTATTACAAAAAATAAAGAAGAGCTGGGGAACTGCTCCAGATTAGAGAGTTACGGCAATACGACGTATGATCCTAGGCTGGATCATGGAGCTGAAAAAAAATTACCAATAAAACAGCAAATGAAATTGAAATATGGACGTAAAGTATTATGTCAAAGTTAAATTTCTAAACTTGGTAGCTGTACTTGGGTAAGATAGCATGCTTGTTCTTATGAAGTACATACATAGTATTAAAGGGTAAACAGTATGATGTCTACAGTATATTTTCTAATGGGTCAAGGATTCTAGGATGCACACCCCCAGGTAAGGGAACTGGGAGTTAAAAGGTATCTGAAGGCTGCCATAAGGATGTAAAGGGTTAAGTCTCTACTTTACCCTTACACCCACTCCAGAGAAAAACAGTACTATTAGCTTCCTGTGTTTTCCATATGGATACATAAACTTCTGCACACACATGTAATTCTTCTATCGTTCTGACAGCTATATATTCTAATAGATGAATATGTAAAATGTATTTAAGTGTTCTATTGGCATTTGTTTCTAGCATCTTTTATATTACAATCTGATTAACAATTAAGTTGTTTCATCACTTTTATATTTATTTTGATAAAAGTTGTTTGGCTTTAATTCTTTCATGTTTTTAACCTTTTTTTTCTGCTTTGTATTTTTCAACTTTGGCTGTGGCATAAGGCCTTAATTCTGTCATCTTATTTTGTTATAGTGTCTGTTTGTATGCCTTCCTTTTAAAAATATTTTATGTTCATGTTTTGTTTTAGGGTTTTCCTCCTCATCTAGTAAATACTTCTACTCAATTTATGACCATCATTATTATTATTTAGAGAATATGGAGATGGTTCTGAGGTACAACACAACAAAAATCTCCATAGGAGAACCTAAGTGTGGCCACTGGATGATCCATTCATGGAAGGAGGCTACTCAAAGTATGAAGATAAAATGTGAGCTGGACAAGAACTACAAAACACACTGAAAGAAATCAGAGATGACACAAACAAATGGAAAAACATTCCAAGCTCATGAGCTAGAAGAATCGATATTATTAAAATGACCATACTGCCCAAAGCAATCTACAGATTCAATGCTATTCCTATCAAACTACAAACATCATTTTTCACAGAATTAGAAAAATCCGGCCAGGCCCAGTAGCTCATGCCTGTAATCCCAGCACTTTGGGAGGCCGAGGTGGGTGGATCACAAGGTCAGGAGTTCAAGACCAGCCTGCCTAAGATGATGAAACCCTATCTCTACTAAAATTACATAAATTAGCCGGGCATAGTTGGTGGGCACCTGTAACCCAGCTACTCAGGAGGCTGAGGCAGGAGAATTGCTTGAACTTGGGAGGGAAGTTGCAGTGAGCTGAGATTGCACCACTGCAGTCAGCCCGGGAGACAGAGCAATACTCCGTCTCAAAAAAAAAAAAAAAAAAAAAAAAAAATCCATTCTAAAATTCATATGGAACCAAAAAATCAATCCTAAGCAAATAAAACAAAGCTGAGGCATCGCATTACCTGAGTTAAACTATACTATAAGGAGGCTACAGTAACCAAAACAGCATGGTACAGGTATAAAAACAGGCCCATAGACCAATGGAATGGAATAGACAGAAATAAAGCCACATACCTACAGCCATCTGACCTTTGACAAAGTTAACAAAAATAAGCAACAGAGAAAGGATTCCCTAATTCAACAAATGGTGCTGGAATAGCTGTCTAGCCATATGCAGAAGAATCAAACTGGACCTCTTTCACCATATACAAAAATTACCTCAAGACAGATTAAAGATTTAAATGTAAGGGGCCGGGTGCAGTGGCTCATGCTTGTAATCCCAGCACTTTGGGAGACTGAGGTGGGTGGATCACTTGAGGCTAGGAGCTCAAGACCAGCCTGGCCAACATGGTGAAATCCCGTCCCCAAAATAGAAAAATTAGCCAGGCATAGTGGCATGCGCCTGTAATCCCAGCTAGGTCAGGAGGCTGAGACATGAGAATCGCTTGAGCCCAGGAGATGGAGGTTGTGGTGAGCCACGATTGCACTACTGTACTCCAGCCTGGGCAACAGAGGGAGACTCTGTCTAAAAAAATAAAATAAAAATAAAAGATTTAAATGTAAGACTTCAAGCTGTAAGAGTCCTAGAAGAAAACCTATGAAATAACATCTGGACATCAGCTATGGGAAAGACCTATGGCTAAGTCCTCAAAAGCAATTGCAACAAAAACAAAAACTGACAAGTGGAACCTAATTAAACTAAAGAGCTTCTGCACCACAAAAGGAACTATCAATACAGTAAACAGACAACCTACAGAATGCGAGAAAATATTCACAAACTATGCATCTGAAAAAGGTCTAATGTCCACAATCTGTAAGGAACTAAAACAATTCAGAAAACAAAAACCAAGTAACTTGTGGCCAGGTGTGGTGGCTCACTCCTGTAATCCCAGCACTTTGGGAGGCTGAGATGGGTGGATCACCTAAGGTCAGGAATTCCAGACCAGTCTGGCCACTAAAAGTACTGTCTCTACTAAAAGTACAAAAATTAACTGCACATGGTGGCAGGCACCTGTAATCCCAGCTACTCAGGAGGCTGGGGCAGGAGAATCGCTTGAACCTGGAAAGCGGAGGCTGCAGTGAGATGAGATGGTACCATTGCACTCTAGCCTGGGTGACAACAGCGGAACTCCATCTCAAAACAAAAACAAAAACAAAAATACACACACACAAACAAAAAACCATTAAAAAATGCCAAAAGACATGAACAGACACTTTTCAAAAGATGACATACAAGTAGTTAACAAACATGAAAAAATGCTCAACATTATTAATTAGATAAATGCAAATCAAAACCACAATGACTTACCATCTCACACCAGTCAGAATGGCTATTATCAAAAAGTCAAACAAATAACAGATGCTGGTGAGGCTGTGGGAAAAGGGGAATGCTTCTACACTGTAGAAGCCAGTGCAGTGTAGAATGCGCCTACACTGATGGAAATGCAAATTAGTTCAGTCACTGTGAAAGCAGTTTGGAGATTTCTCAAAGAAGTCAGAACTACCATTCGAACCAGCAATCCCATGACTGGGTATACATCCAAATATGTTCTACCAAAAAGACACTTACATTTTCATCACAGCACTATTCACAACAGCAAAGACACAGAATCAACCTAGATGCCCATCAATAGTGGACTGGATAGAGAAAGTCTGGTACATATACACCATAGAATACTATGCAGCCATAAAAATGAATGAAAATCATGTCTTTTGCAGTAACATGGATGCAGCTGGAAGTCATTATCATAAGTGAATAAACACAGGAATAGAAAACCAAAGACCGCATGTTCTCACTTATCAGTGGGAACTAAGCAATGGGTACACATGGACATAAAGATGAGAACAGACACTGGGGACTACCGGAGGGAAGAGGGGAGGGAAGGGGTGAAAAACCAACTGTTGGACACTACTATGCTCACTACCTGGGTGACGGGATCATTTGTATGCCAAACCTCAGCATCACAAAATATACCCATATAACTAACCTGCACATGTACTCCCTACATCTAAAATAAAAACTGAAATTATTTTTAAAAAAATGAAATGTGAGTTATGCAAGTCCAGATTCCAGTTGATCCCTGACTTGTCCTCCAAGTCAACAAATCCCATCTTTAAGGGCTCTAGGACACTCTCTAACCAGGTCCTGTTATGAGTTCCCTGTGTTATAATTTTAATTAAAAACCTCAAACTGATTCAGCATGAGAAGATACTTCCTGCTCTCAGAGAAATTATTTATTATATTTTGCATTATCCTTGTCATTTTTGTGGATATGAATAAATAACGAAGTATCTCAGAAAAACACATTTTGAAAAGCCTTATAAAGTTAGAACTTTAAACGCTTTTCATCAAAATTTTATGACCAACACAAATGCCATTCATATATCTTATCACACTATCTATTCTACACATTTTATAGTGATACGTATTTATACATACTGCAGTTGGAAATGGGGAATGCTTTTTTGGTCTCCCACGGTAGCCTGCAGATTTTAAAAGCAGAAGTCCTGAACCTCTGAAGGCAACATAAGAAAAGTACTCATTTGAAACCTGTAGTATCAAAAAAAAAAAAGAGAGCGAGAGGTCGAGTGCTGTGGCTCACACCTGTATCCCAGCACTTTGGAAGGCTGAGGCCAGAGGATTGCTTGAGATCAGGAGTTCGAGAACAGCTTGGGCAACATAGCGAGTCCTTGTCTCTACTAAAAATAAAAACTAGCTGAGCACACTGGCACACACCTGTAGGCCCCAGCTATTTAGGAGGGTAAGGTGGAAGGATTACTTGAGCCCAGCAGATGGAGGCTGCAGAGAGCTTGATGATACCTCTGCACTCCAGCCTGGTCAACAGAGTGAGATCCTGTATCAAACAAACAAACAGACAAATTTTAAAAAGGGAGAATCAAGATGTTTGCTTTATTTCTTTCTTTTAGGGAGCGAGACAGGAGGTAAAAAAAGAAAAAAAAGTTTGGTTTTTGCTTCAAAGAGCTTTTCTCAAAGAGCAGGGATTTATGTTCATTACATGCAACATGGACAAACACTGTTCTGGGTTTCATAACAATTTGAATTCAAAGTAGTAAGTTTTTCTAAAATTCAGTGTGTTTATTTGGACATATGGATATTCCTTGTGTTCCTGGTCATATATTAAAGGAACTGGCACTTTGGCGGCAAGAACAAATAAAAACTGGTCTTTGATTTGGGTCTAGGTTAATAACTAAAGAACCATTCAGCAATAATGGCTTGAAACATTTATATATCCTATGAAACTGCAATTAGTTAAGAGGCTGCTGATCCTAATAACTATGACACGAGTAAGGGAGTTAGGGGAGAACTGTTAACTCTGCATGCCAAATTCAGAGCAAAATATCTATTACCTCCTTCTCACTTTTGCAGTATCTATAAATAAAGTGTGTGGGGGGGAGAATTACATGAATAATGTTAAAAGTGCATACAGAACTGAGAAATTTTTCATGGAATTTGCCACTTAGTTCAATAAAATGCTCATAAGGAAAAAACCATTTACGGCAAAAGACTAGTTACACTGTTGCTGTTTAGAGCATGAGAGCAAAATGAATAACAATCAAATTCTCTGGTTTAAACGTAATTGTCTTAAAACACGTTATTCTGTAAGTTGACATCTATGCCTTGAAAATTCAAGGCAGAAAGTAAAATCATTTAGAAAGTCAGAAATTCCATCAATACATCTAGACAGATGTTTGCTTGTAGTTTTTGGTATCCAAAACCTTTTTTCCACACATCGCACAGATGCCTGAAACAAAAGAAGATACGTGATCAATCAAATCATAATACCAACTGTTTGGTTTAAGTCAATCCTGAAGCTTAAAATATAATTTAACAGCATCAGAAAAGAAAAGAAAAAAAAACATATATATATATATTTTTAATTATAAACAGGTTTTAGGTTCCATTTTGCCTTAGGATAAAGAGTGTTTGGTTAACAGAATTTATGACAGGCTACATCGTTTCTGTTAACCAAATTAGCAGCAAATGAAGTAGGTTTTATGAATAGAAAAAAGGTATTAAAAGAAACTTACCTTTTTTGTAGGCACAGCCCTGGCAGTAATGAGAACCTGGTTGGTGCACAGAACTTTTACAAATTCTGCAAGTGGAGAACTTATTCTTTCCATATGGATCAAATCTAGAAATTTTTTTTAATGAGAGAAAATTGTATATTACACTAGAAACACACTCTTAAATAACCCCACTTGCGCAACACACAGGATTAATCCATGCTCTTCATCCCTCCATCAACCTCTACAATTGATGGGTTTAGCCTATTCCAGATGGCTACTGTCTGATATGCCTGTACATCTCTGCTCTGCTCCGTCCATGTGAGATATATACTTATAGTCAGTTGTACAGAATTTATTCTTGACGTGTTCGTATCAATTGTATCTGTCATTCTATTTGTGTGACAAAAATATTATGGAAACTGATGAAATGTCGGTGCAAAAAGAGTGACTGATTCCATAAAACCTAAGTGACTACTTTAGGACGACTAGGAATAATCGGAATTGCTATTGAATTAGGTATGGGTAAGACAACTGTTGACAACTGGGGGAAAATCACTAGGAAAGGAACTCCACACCTCAAGCATCAATTTTTGCTCCACTTTAAAGATACTGAACATATTCTGATTGTGATTTTTGTGACGACAATCATGTAGAGCACTTATCAGTTGATTTATGCTCAAAAGGCTTTGTTTCAATACCATATGATTAATACATCTACAGTTATGTGCTTTAATTTAAAATAAGGTATGTGTATCTTTTAATGACTGCTTACCTCAGCTGACATTTTTAATTAACTGACTCAATCCTTTTAGATAAAAGGGCTTCTACTATATAAAAATGCCATCTTACAGTGACTGGAGTGAAAAAAAGAAATACTTCCCCCTAAAATGGCAATAATACTCTGCTTTAAATGTGCTTCCCTAACTACAAAATGAGTTTTTGTAATGATCCTCATATACCAGATACGAAACACTGTCCTAGACCTAGTGTCTCCTCTTGGGTATAGCATAACAGCCCATTTACAAAGATTTTTCCAAACTACAGAGAATATCACTTTTTTTTTTTTTTTTTTTTTTTTTTGAGACGGAATCTCACTCTATAGCCCAGGCTGCAGGGCAATGGCGTGATCTTGGCTCACCGCAACCTCTGCCTCCCAGGTGCAAGCAATTCTCCTGTCTCGGCCCCCCAAGTAGCTGGGATTACAGGCATGCACCAACACGCCCAGCTAATTTTGTATTTTTAGTAGAGACGGGATTTCTCCATGTTGGTCAGGCTGGTCTCAAACTCCCGACCTCAGGTGATCCGCCTGCGTTGGCCTCCCAAAGTGCTGGGATTACAGGGTGTGAGCCATCGTGCCCGGCTGAGAATATCACTTTATTCCCCACAAACGAAGATAGGTACTCTTCTTCCCTTCAATAAGTTCAATTTGCTTGGACACGTATTTCTAGAGGCTATTTTTTCTTAAAACCATATTTTATTATTTAAAAACACACATTTTAACCTTGGAAATCTTAAAACTGGCAGAGTTTTTTCTTAAAGTAACAATGCATCTTATAAATAACAGTACCATAGATTCAAAGCAATACTGTAGTACATTTTCCAAAGTGAGACAGTACCCAAGAGTAACAGCTACTTTTTAATGACATCAGAGTAAGTTTGAGAGCATAAAGGAATTGGAAGTATATAAAACCATAAAATCTGTACAAATAATAGCTCAGTCAATAAAATCTGAATGGTCCTCAAAGACATCAATAAGTCAGTCAACAACATATAGTGTGACTCTGCATTAAAGATCCCATTATGTGCCACGCACTGTATGTAGTTAAGGCTTTATTGTTGCTATTTCTAATCCTTAGGATGACATCATAAAACAGGTATTTATTCATTCAGCAAATATATACTGAGTGCTTATCAAGTACCAAGTACTGTTCTAAATACCAAAGATGAACATGATAGGCAAAGCCCTTGCCCTCATCAGATGATATTCTAGTGAGAAGAGGTAAACAGTAAGTAAGGAAACAGAGAATCTAATAAAACAAGCAAGCTTGTCAAATAGTAGCATTATAGAGAAAATTCTAACAGGATACTAAGGCAGAGATGAGGAAAAGGAAAGAAGAGATTAGTTTACATTCTGATTAGGGAACCTTCTCTGAGGAAGTGACCCATCAGCTGAGACCCAAACAACAAGAAGGAGCCAGACACATAAGCTTTAACAGAAGACTCCTAGGGGACAGCAGCAAGTAGAAATCTCTTTGGATGGGAGTGGGCTTGGCGGAACTAATGAGGATGGCGTATGATGAGTGAGGAGCAGTGTAGTACAATACAAAGCCAGAGAGGTGCAAGGGGTCCTATCAAGGAGGACCTTGTAAGAATATGGTAGGGGGCTTAGATTTTATGCTATGTGAAAAAGAAAACCAGTGGCGGGTTTTAAGCAAAGGAACTTTGTAAAGGATCGCTCTTGAACTTTGTAAAGGATTGCTCTTGTTACTATGAGACAACTGAGGGAAACTAGAGAAGCAGGAAGATAGTTCAATAGTTATTACAGTTCCAAGTAAGAAATAACAGTGGTTTGGAACAGGATAATAGCAGCAAGATGGACAGAAGCAGGTGGTTTCAGGTTATATTTTACATTTTGGAGGTAGATCCAAAGAACTTGTTGATGGTTTGGGGAAGCAGGGGAAAGGGAGGACTCAGTGAAGAATTGTAGCTTTTAGGCTTGAACAACTGGATTAGACAGTGGTGCTACTATGATGAGAAGATGGAAGGAAAAAGAAGTGGCCTGTTAAGACAATAAATGAGGTATGTCAGATAAGCTGTTAGATACATGTTTGGAGCTCAGAGAACTCAGGCCAGAGGTATAAATTTGGGAGCTATTTTATATATGTAATAATATTGTGTGTGTGTGTGTGTGTGTGTGTATAAACATATAGCTTGAATTTAAAGCCAGTAAAGTCACTTTAGGAGAGTTTATGCATTTATAATAATTTTTAAAGCCTAGGACTGAGTCCTGAAGTACTCAATTGAGAAGGAATAGCCAGTGAGTTGGGAGGAAAACCAGGAGAGTGTGGTGTCCCAGGAGCCAAGAGAAAAACGCGAGAGAATTATGAAGAGGCTAAATAAGAACAGAATCAGTTTTAAAGGTCGCTTGTGATCTCAACAAGAACAGTTTCAGGGCTTTTGTGGGGATAACATACGACTGGAGGGGCTAAAAGAGGGAAAGGAACTTAAGGACACTGAGAAAGTGTCTAGATAAGACTTTGGAAAACCTCTGATGTGAAGGGGAGCAAAGAAATCGGATGGCAGACGAAAGGGTTCACGGAATTTTTTTCTGAAAGAGTCTTGCTCTGTCATCCAGGCTGGAGATCAGTAGTGTGATCCTGGCTCAGTGCAGCCTCGACCTCCCTGGGCTCAAGTGATCCTCCCATGTCAGCCTCCTGAGTAGCTGGGACTACAGGCGCGTGCTGCCACACCCACCTGATTTTTCCATTTTTTGTAAGGACAGGGTTTCACCATGTTGCCCAGGCTGGTCTCAAACTCCTGGGCTCAGGTAATCTTTCTGCCTTGGCTTCCCAAAGTGCTGAGATTACAAGTGTGAGTCACCATACCCAGCAGAATTTTTAAGACTGGATCTAATAAAGTATGGTATCAAAAACTTGTTTTTAAGATGGGAGACATTTTTACCCCAATTCTCAGGAAAAAGTAAAGTTTAGAAAGGTCAAGAAACTGGCTTAACTTGCTTAAGGTCATAAGGCTAGACAGTGGGTCTAGACTCAAATTCAGGTTTGACTCTAAAGCTTTCCATCTTTCCACATTTCCCTGCTGTCTCTGATTCATAGGATAATTAAGAAGGAGATAAAATACAAGTCATGTTTTCTGGTGAAACTGTAAGAGAATAACACTAATATCTTCATATATTGATACAGCCAAGGAGGAATAAGGTAAAACCAGCAGGATTGTAACAGATAGCTTGGTTCTGAGTGCTAGGAACCACCTACCTTTATGTTTTATTGCAAATGGAATGATGCACATCAAATTCACTCCAGCAGACTTAATACTAAAAGAAAGGAAATTTATATGATCTGTCTATGGATGCTGTTACCCACCTTGCTTTTTTTGAAGTCAAAGCTTTATTTTCATTCAGCTTTCTCCCACCACTTTCTGTATCAGAATAAAAGATATTTTAGTGGGTTATTTCTATACATTTAACATAAAACATTAAGAAGTTCATTCTTTGACTTTCTACCAAAATAGTAGCCTGTATCTAATTTTTAAATCCTCATTTAATAGGCTATTAAGACACTGCTTAAAAAGAAAACATTTATTTGGGAAACAGTAAAAATTTGTATAAAATACAATCATTTTATTTCTCAGACTCAAGGGAGTACTTTAGGAATGGGTCTATATTTACTCTATATAGTGTAAAATCTAGAAGCCACTACTTCAGTGTCATAGACCTTGAATATAATGAAAATGTTTATTTGTCTACGCTTTGAAAACATACTTTACTGTATGTATTTAATAACAATGAAGGTAAATACTTCATTATAAGGATTTAATGATAATGAAGGTAAAATGGGTTAAAGCATTTATAAAGAATATAAAAATCAGAAGATTTAAAAAAATTTCTCCTCAGAAGAGTGGGGAAATTAAATACAGACTCTAAATAAGCTGAATCAAATCAAATACTGTGATAATCAAATACCGTGATATTGTCACCACTTGACAATCATTTAATAATTTTGCTATCTCCTGATATTGGGAACCCGTACAAGTAACTGAGAACTAAATAGATATTAAATCACCTGGGGACCCAGTATTCTTTAATTCTTTAATATTTAATAGATAAAATACTTTGAACATACAACATTTCATTGTACAAATAATGAAAAAGCTAACATATAATTCACAGTAAGTATTTGGTTAAATTCCTATTTTCTAAAAGAAGAAATACCTGTGGTATTCCGAGCACCATCTTTCCATGTATCTGGAGTGATAACGGTACCAAGTTTCTTTTCACCTGATAGAACAAGATAGTAAAAGGAAAATTAAAATTTACTATTTCATAAGTGCATTACATTGTGCCTAAGGCTCACAATGGTATCGACTGTCAATGCTATTACCATAGGAGCCTGTTAATGCTGAGAAAGCAGCCAGTCAACTGAGACTCCTATGAACTGTGGGCAATGAATGACTGACCGTCAGTAAAATTCGCAGGATAATAAGATGGCTTATAATAAGCTTTCACTGTTTGTTTATACTTTAAAAAAATCCGATAAGTCTATTTGTTCCATAAAGATTTACTAAGCATCTATGATGTATAAACTATACAAAGTGCTGAGAAAAAGTGATGAATCAGGCAAAATGTTAATGAGATTATAGTATACTAGTTTCTTTAACAGCAATCTGTAACCTGGGTTCCCCAGGTGGATCTTAAGAGATATGAGAACAAGGTGGAGTTGTAACACAAACCTTTTATATTTTCAGTTTTTTTTTCCTGGCAAGAGGCTACAGTTTTCATCAGATTCTCAGAGGGATCAGAGACCGTCCCCCAAAAAAGAACCATTCAACCAAAATGTAAGCTAAAAAATAAAAGATATAATAATTGAGAACTAAACTACTAGAAGAAATTCCAGGCAGGAAAAAATAACCCTGGCTAAGGAAATCCAAGAAAAGAAAGTTTGGAGAGAAGGCAAGAGAGAGGATTTGAATATGTGGCAACAGGACTGTGAACAAAAAGGAGTAAAGAGGATGAACGCAAACTAGATAAAGGACACATTCTGAGGAAAGGCATAGAAAGCTTAGCGTACACATGGGCACAAAGAGTATTTTGTTTGGTCAAAGTGTGAAGAGGATGAGGGTCAGTGAAAATGAAGCTGGAAAAATAAGTTGGCGCCTTAGTGTGGAGGGTACTGAACGTCAGGTTCCAAATATAGAATCCCCAAATTATTCTCTGCACACTGAGAGTTTGTTAAAGGATTTAAATTAGGGAAATAATAATTTGCACTTACGTTGATGTTCAATTCAAACATCTCTGGGTTTACTCTAAGCCATATCCTGGTATAATGACTAATGAGAATGAATAAGGCAAAGTCCTAAGTCTTTGGTTCCAGTGTCTAACATTTGGCAGGAGTACAATACTTGTTACACGAATAAAAAGGAAAGGACAGGAATTGCCAAGAGGGAAAGGTGTCGCTGGGGTTTAACTGAACATTTTTATATGGGAGGGGAGCCGATGAGATCTGGGGCTGGGGGAAGGCAATGGAAATAGAGAGGGAGGTGCAGAACTGAGACCATTCTGAGTACAAAATACATAGGACTGTATGGTCGTTGGGGAGGTGCAAAAATGGTCAAAGGGTAGGGCGGAAAGACAGCGGCTAGAATCAGAGACCTCTGGGCGAAAAAAACAAAGAGAAGGCAAAGTTCCCGGGAGAGCTCAGTTAGATTATCCCAGCCTCCTCCTCCCGCAGAAGCAGCCCCTTAACTCACATTTTTCGCACACCATCCTTCCCCACAACAGTTCCCCTAGCCGCAGCAGCAGCAGCAGCAGCAGGAGCCTGAAAACATCAACACTGTAACTGGGAAGTATTTCCCTTCCGGGCTACGTCAATCCACTTCCGGCTTCTAAGCCCACAGCTCCCGCCTACCCCAAACCTGGAAAGCCGCGGGAGGAATGAACGCGAGCGGCTAGGTGGGGCTGCCCCATTTGCCCGCCCCTCCCTTTCTGCGACTGGCTGTTCGGCCATGGGTCTCCGCCCCACAACCTTGCGTCTGCGCGTGGGCCTGGGCCTCCTGTCGTACCTGATGGTGGGAGGCAGTAGTTCCCCGCTTGCCTTCCGCGGGCGGGAGAGTTAGGTAAGCCCCGCTGGACTTCCCAGGCGCTCTCGCCTCCCGGGGTGCAAGCCACCCCCGCGAATTGCCGAAGGAGCCCTGAGCCTTGGCGCCCCGGCCCGCCCGCTCTCGCCGTCAGCTCGAGAGCCACTCTTCCGGCGTGCCCTGATGGACAGACCCCCTTTCGGATCCGAGTTTTTGCCTCTGTCTCCCAGTTTTTCTTTGTCTCCAACTCCCGAGCTCTTTGATCCTGCTTCTCAGCTGGTTCCTCGCTGCCCACGGTCGCGCCGGCCTAGGGTCGGGCAGAATCCCCAGCGACCAGGGTTGGGGTGGAGCTGCCGGTGGAGGTGCGGCGATTCCCGTGAAGGCTCCTCTGGGGGCCGCTCTGAAGAGCCTTCTCTCCGCTGCGGTGCCTGGCGAGGTGGGCCGCGTCATGCCCGTGGCACCCCTGCAGGCACCCTGGGGGCACGCCAGGGCCTAACACGGTGCTGGTTTCCCAGGAGAGTTGGTTTCCCACTTTGCCTACTCTGGTTCCTTCATTCACTCAGCAAACTGTTGAGTTTGGTACTTGCTCACTGTATTACATCCGCATCTGATGGCAGCTGCGATTCCGAGGGTGGCTCAGAAAAATGGCTGAAGGGCTATCTCAATGTTGAGAGAATGGATTCCTGATCCCCTTGCCCTCCCTCAATCAGCTTAAGATAATCTATGGGAAAGTTTACCTTTGTGCCTTCTTGCCATCCGTTTGCTTCTTCATGCCTAGTGTATTTCCTTATACCAGAGAGATAGCTGTAGCGCGTGGGACCTTGGACCACCTCACCTGTTTGCCTTGTTTCCTTATCAGTAAAATATCTGCCTTTGAAAAGCACTGGGTGAGTTAAATGAGAGCTATTAGGATAAGGCCCAGGTTCGCCCTTCTGCTTTTCGCACTAGCGGGCGCCCCTCTGCGCGCGCGCGCGCGCGCGCCCACGTGTGTGTGTGTGTGTGTGTATGTATAGTATTTTTTTTCTGAGATATTTCTATTTTCTGGAATATTCTCCATAGTGTAACATATTGACTGTTACTTTAAATTAATAAAGTCCTTGTTTAACAGTACAATTAACTCTCAGGTAATTTAAGTACGTGTATTTTAGAGATGAGTAATTTGTTTTCCCTCCTTCCATTCGTGCTCTACTTTTGGTTGGAATTTAACACCTGTAACAGACGTTGTCATCTTGGTATTTCTGAAGCATCGGGATCCCTTAGTTTAGTGTGGTGCTCTTTGAACTCTTGATTCCACTGGCCACCATTTGAGTATTCGAGTGTGCACTTGGTGTCATTTGGCATTTGCTAGAAGATGTGAACTACTGTAATGTTAGACAAGAGTAAAAACCCCCAGCAATTTAGCCTAAGTATATATTTGGGGTTGTTGGAATTATAACTTATGCATTCTGGAAACCTCATAAATAAACTTTGGTTATAATTCCAACAGGCAGTAGATAATTTAATCCACACAGTTGATTTCATCTCTGTGATATTGGCCAAAAAAGTTTAAATGAATTGTTTTATTGGTCCTAGGACATGACCTTTTTGCAGAAACCAGTCACAATATTTAAGAAATTAGTAAATTTGTTTTTTTAAGACTCTGAGAGATGTTTGTACCATATTAAGAAAATCAAAGGTAGAATAAAAAGTCTATATGTGCATCTACACATCTGCATCTTCTGTGTTTTGAAACAAATACATTGCTCATAGCAAATTGACTTTATGACTTATTTTTAGGGGTTGAAACATTTAAGACAATGGAAAAAGTCATTATTGCGTATGCTCTTCCTTTCTTGTTTTTCGTTAGCTAGCCACCCGAGAAAACACCATGAAAGACACCGATATCAAAAGACTACTGTATACCCATCTTTTATGCATATTTTCGATTATCCTAAGTGTCTTCATTCCATCACTCTTCTTGGAGAACTTCTCAATATTGGAAACACACTTGACATGGTTGTGCATCTGTTCTGGTTTTGTAACTGCTGTCAATCTAGTACTATATTTAGCAGTGAAACCAAATACATCCTCTAAAAGAAGTTCATTATCACACAAGGTAAGGCTTATGTCTCAATAACTGGTTTTTGGATGGAGCTAGTGCTTCTTTTAATGGAAGAATAAAGTATTCGTCAAGTCTTCATTAGGTTATTTACAGTGAGTAAAGGGAACCTGATTTTTTCCCCACCAAATTGGTAGCCTGTTACTTGCTGGAAGGCTGCCCATAATGTTTGATTAATCCCTGCCTTGCATTAATTGTGGAATTATGACTTCTTCAGAGCTTATGATAATATTGTGAGCCTGTATAGTCATTGTTTTATGTCACCATTGAAAATAAATACATGTGACAGTCTGTCTTTAAACCTTATTCAATAAGACATTGTAGTTTATTTTTATTTATTTTTGCATTTTTGAAAGCCACTTAATGGGTTTTTCAGAAACTGCTATATAAGCCTGGGGTAATGCTTGTTTCCAACATGGCCTTCCTTGACTAAATAATTTTCAGATGTTAGAATCAATTTTCCAGAATATTCACTGCAGTAGATATTCACTTGGCTATTACTAATAATGTCCATACTTAACATTATTTTCTACTGTGTTGTAAGGTCTGTTAGGTCATTTACTGCCTATGACTGGAAAAGCTGAATGTATGTGTTATGTTTATATATTCTTAAGCTCCAAATCAAGAAGGTCTCATGTTTCTTTGTAGATGTTCAGGTCTTTTTTCATATGGGTCGTGTAATATGAGTGTGATTTCAAGAATTATTTAGTATTTTGGTTTTATAGTGCAATTTTCCCAGGAATTTTGTTTTAAAATGAAAAAAATTGTTATTTTCTGCAGATATTTCCTCTGTCATCACATAATACTGTATTTTTTGTATACTAGCTCTGATATCAATCAATATTTAATAAATACTGATTAATGACATAGCTCTGTATGTTATCATGGAAGCAGAACCTCTTTTAGACTCATGTAGGTCGGATGGGTGGAATATGGGTGGGGTTTGATATTTGCCTTTTAGGCTTTTTTAGTCTGTATCGAGGGCTGTGTATGTGACTGGGTACAGGACATGTGATCTCATTTGAGTATACCCAAGAACATTTGAACTGTTTTACATATTATGGGAACAAGTTGTGTTTGTAGATAAAATGGAAGAATTTATTGTCCTTTAGGCATTATCTTGAGTCTTCAGGTTATTCATTTCTCTTTTAGGTAACCAGATTTTTGAAATGCTGTGTCTACTTTCTTATGTCTTGTTTCTCCTTTCATGTAATTTTTGTTCTATATGGAGCACCACTAATAGAGTAAGTTTGAAACTTTTACCCTAAATTTATATTTTAAAACATTCATTTACCAAACTGTGCTCATTCTTAGCAACTAGAAAAACCATGATGTGCATCATTAATATATCAAGTAAGGGCACCAACATCATTAGCAGTGTTATTCTTTTTTAAAAAACAGCAGAATAACTTAATTTATTAAATACTC
This sequence comes from Theropithecus gelada, assembly GCF_003255815.1. Lineage (NCBI taxonomy): Eukaryota > Metazoa > Chordata > Mammalia > Primates > Cercopithecidae > Theropithecus > Theropithecus gelada. The sequence continues at coordinate 67,101,624 of NC_037681.1, read as the reverse complement.
TTGTTACTTAGCCTTCTATTATCCAATTACATGTTGGCAGAAGGGAGAGTAGAGAAACTATACTATACCAATAAATATTTGGCCCTTAGAACCTCTGAGAGAACTTACTATGATTATATGTGTAAGTTAGTTACACTTAGCATATCAGTTCTTATAAATGTGATTCTAAAGTACTTGAATGGAGTTTTTCTTAACAAAAGTCAATAGATTCCTGTATTCAAATACTCAATATTTTTGTATATTAAGTGTATACAAAATATACTGGTGGTGGTGTTTATAGTTTAAAGATAAAATTTAACACTTTTTCTGAACTGACAAATTTCAAATTCTTAAAAACTAAATTAATGAATGTTTCTTACAAAATGTTTATCATAATTTGAGAAACTTCAGTTTAGCAGTGATTAATGATCACTTATGTGAAATAAGTGATGAGATACATATACATATACACACACATACATATGTGTTGCTAAGTATACTTTTTTTTATATATATATATATTTATACATAGTTTTACGTACACACACTAAACCGACAGGTTATTCTTTTCTAGATGGGAGAGAACAAGACCTTTGTAATGGGAAATGGTGATTCCTGTCTAATCCATTTTAAAGTAGAATGAATGTGTCTGGCACAGTGGTTCTCAACATGTGGTTTTCAAACCAGCAGCATCAGCATTTTATCAAAATACAGATACTCAAGCTTCAGTCAGGAACTCTAGGGGTAGAGCCCCCGTCAATCTTTAGTTTATCCAGCTCTCCAGGTGGTTCCAATAGATGTTAACATTGAACCATTAGTTGTAGAGAAAGTTCCAGAGACTATTGAGGAGAAAGCTAACTATCTAGAAATGGATTCTGTTTTTTGTTTGTTTTTGCAATGAAAGTCTCAGCATGGATCCTAGGGTCTTTAACACTTCTGAAATCTATCATTAAAGTGAAATATTTGCTAGATTTTTTTTTAAAGCTGCATGTTGGTAGTAAAATTATTTATAGTCATCATTTTGGTGGCACTTATGTTACCTTTCAAAGTAAAGCAGAGGAAGATATTTTATATTTTATTTATATAATAATGATTATGTATGTGTATGTGTACCTTTAACACTTTTTAAAAAATTCATCTTTTTTTTTTCCAGGTTGGCATTGGAAACATTTTTATTTGCAGTTATTTTGTCTACTTTTACTACTGTGCCTTGCTTGTGTTTGTTAGGACCAAACCTCAAAGCATGGCTAAGGGTTTTCAGTAGAAATGGGTAAGTTTTAATTTTATATTATAATGATACTGAAATTTTAAAAAAAGTAATGAAGTATTTTTCTATTCATGGCAGTTTGCTGATTATTGTGAGTGCTTCTCATTGCTGATGGTGCTCAGAGATACCTTAAGGGGTCACTGCAATTGGGGACTGGGGACAGGGCAGGCAGAACTATAAGCCCCTCCCTCCACATTAGCAAGATCAGCTCTGCTTTTTTCTATATGGTAGGATTCCACCTAGCCTTTTGTTTGTTTAAAAAAAAGAAGAAGAAGAAGAAATATTAAAAGAAAGCTTTAAAACCGTAGTTCTGGGATCATTTGGCACTGTGATAAAACTGCTGTAAATAAAATTGCTTACATACATTTTTTAAGGTAGAAATGGGGTCCACAATCTAAAAATGTGTTGTGTAACAATGATGATTTCTTGCTTAGCCTTTTTCGTGATAAGATACCAGAGCGCAAGTTTTATGGGATTTCATTTCCTTGGCGGCCGTCTATATTTTCACCATGACTAAGTTAAAATTTTAGCTTCTTGAAAGTCATTGAACTGATATGCACCAGAGATAGTGGAGATCTAGCTAATAAAGCCAGAAGGTTATTTGATTCTGTCCTATTTATCACCCAGCAGCAAAAACTTCTTAAGCACTGACTCTGTGCTCTGTGTTATGCTAGGCTGTGTGGATTCTGAAGTATTAGGGTGATTCTTTTTTTTTTTTTTTTTTTTTTGAGATGGAACCTCGCTCTGTCCCCAGGCTGGAGTGCAGTGGCGTGATTTTGGTTCACTGCAACCTCTACCTCCCAGGTTCAAGTGATTCTCCTGCCTCAGCCTCCCAAGTAGCTGGGACTACAGGCGCACGCTACCACGTCCAGCTAATTTTTGTATTTTTAGTAGAGATGGGGTTTCACCACGTTGGCCAGGATGGTCTTGATCTTGACCTCATGATCTGCCGCCTTGCCTCCCAAAGTGCTGGGATTACAGGTGTGAGCCACTGCACCCAGCCTTATTAGGAGGATTCTTTTGCTAAGGAGCTTATCTGTTCAAGGGGCAAAAATGAAATGAACAAATAACATAAGATTACAAATGTGGAAATCCAGCAATAAGTGTTGTAGGAACTCAGAGGGACAGAGCATCAGTAAAGAATGGAGGGGGAGATGGGAATGATCTATGATGGACTTAAGTCAAGAGTATATGATTTGGTGAGACCAAGAAGAAAGAGAAAGCCACCTCGTGCAAGGAGAATGGATAAAAGCATTGAAACTGAGATTAACAGGGTATTTTTGTGTGATTTGAAAGGTTACAGCCCAATGAGAGCAAAAGATGCATGCTGAATAGCTTGGCTTCATAAATTACCGACTTACTCCCTTTGAAATCAGTACTGTTTGGGACAGGTGTGGTAGCTCACGCCTGTAATCTCAGCACCTTGGGAGGCCAAGGTGGATGGATCACCTGAGGTCAGGAGTTCAAGGCCAGCCTGGCCAACATGGTGAAACCCCATCTTTACTAAAAATACTAAAATTAGCTGGGTGTGGTGGTGGGCGCCTGTAGTCCCAGCTGCTTGGGAAGCTGAGGCAGGAGAATTCCTTGAACCCAGGAGGTGGAGGGGTTGCAGCGAGCCGAGATCGTACCACTGCACCCAGCCTGGGCAACATAGTGAGACTCTGTCTCAAAAAAAAAAAAAAAAAAGGAATTAGTACTGTTTGTTTTCCCTTGGAACCGTCTTCTAATATTCATAAAGTCTCTAGAAAACAGAAGTGTAACAACTGAAAGCATTTTCTACATTATTACCATAATATCCCAAATGGTATTAATTGCTTTTAACCTTTTAGTTTGAAATTTTTAAATAGTGAAATTGGATTGAAATCTTATTACTTTGGATTAGTGATTTCTCCAGTTTTCAAATCTATGTCTAATAATGAGTGTATCTGGGGAGATACTGTCATGTGATTTTACAGTTAGTTCTGCTGTAATGTGGCCTATGTGTTCCTAAAAATCACTACACTGCACAAAATGGGCAATAAAAACCACAGAGCTTATGGAAAGATGGGGTTAGGGCATAACACTAAAACAATTCATCAGCGACATGTAAAGAGAAGATGGGACCTTAATAAAAATGGTGGCACAGTTTTACACATGTAAAATGGTTACGAAATACAGGCATACCTGATTTTATTGTCCCTCACTTTATTGGACTTCTCAGATGTTGCTCGAATACTGTTTTTTATAAATGGAAGGTTTGTGGCAACCCTGCATCAAGCAAATATATTAGCGCCATTTTTCCAACAGTAGTTGTTCTCTTCATTGGAAACTCACACAATATTTCAAGCTTTTTCATTGTTACTATATCTTTTATGGTGATCTGTGATCTTTGCTGTTACTTTTTGTAATTGTTTTGCGGGACCATGGCTCATGCCCATATAAGATGGCGATCTTAATAATTGTTGTATGTATTCTGACGGCTTCACCTACCGACGTTCTCTTTCTCTCTCTCTCTCTCTCTTTCTCTCTCTCACCCTCCCTCTCTCTCCCCTCCCTGTTCCCTGAGATACAAAAATATCAAATTTAGGCCAGTTAGTAACCCTACTATGGCCTCTCAAGTGTTCAAGTGAAAGGAAAAAGTTTACATGTCTCTCACTTTAAATCAAAAGCTAGAAGTGATTAAGCTTAATGAAAAAGTTAGATTGTCAAGAACTGACATAGACTAAAAGTGAAGCCCCTTGTGCCAAATAGCCAAGTTGTGAATGCAAAGGAAAAGTTCTTAAAGGAAATTTAAAGTCTACTCTAGTGAACACGTGAGTGACAAGGAAGTGGAACAGCCTTATTGCTGATGGGGAGAAAGTTTTATGGTCTGGACAGAAGGTCAAACCAGGTACAACATTCTAAGCCAAATCCTAATCCAGAATAAGGCTCTAACTCTCTTCAATTCTGTGAAGGCTGAGAGAGGTGAGAAAGTTACAGAAGAAAAGTTTGAAACTAGCAGTGGTTGATTCATGAGGCTTAATTAAGGAAGGAAGCCATCACCATCACATAAAAGTGCAAGGTAAAGCAACAAGTGCTGATGTAGAAGCTGGAGCAAGTTATCCAGAAGATCTAGCCAAGCTCATTGGTGAAGGTGGCTAAATAACAGATTTTCAATGTAGACTAAACAGCCTTCTCTTGAAAGAAGATGCCATCTAGGACTTTTAGAGAGGAGAAGTCAGTGGCCACCTTCAATGCTTGACAGGCTGACTGTCTTGTTAGGGGCCGGTGCAGCTAGAGACTTTAAGTTGAAGTCAGTGCTAATTTACCATTTTGCAAATCCTAGGGCCCTTAAGAATTATGCTAAATCTACTTTGCCTGTATACTGTCAATGGAACAACAAAGTTTGGATGACAACACATCTGTTTATAACATGGTTTACTGAATATTTTACGCTCACTTTTGAGACCTACTGCTCAGGGGAAAAAATGTATATATATAAATATAAATATATATATACACACACACACACACACACTTTCAAAATATTGCTGCTCATTGACAATGTACCTAGTCACCCAAGAGCTCTGTTGGAGATGTACAAGAATATTAATGTGTTTTTCATGCCTACAACACAAGATCCATTCTGTAACCCATGAATCAAGGAGTAATTTTGATTTTCAAGTCTTATTACTTAAGAAACACATTTTGTAAGGCTATAGCTGCCATAGATAATGATTCCTCTGATGGATTTGGGAAAAGTAAATTGAAAACCTTCTGGAAAGGATTCACCATTCTAGATGGATGCCATTGAGGACATTTGTGATTCATGGGAGGAGATAAAAATATCAACATTGACGAGAAGCTGATTCTATTCCTCATGAATGATGTTGAGAGGTTCAGGACTTCAGTGGAGGAAACCACCACAGATGTGGTGGAAATAGCCAGAGAACTAGAATTAGAACAGTATCCTGAAGATGTGACTGAATTGCTGCAACATTATGATAAAACTTGAACAGATGAGGAATTACTTCTGGATGAGAAAGAAAATGGTCTCCTGAGATGGAATCTACTAGTGAAGATGCCATGAATATTGAAATGACAAAAAAAGGATTTATGATATTGCATAAACTTAGTTAATAAAACAATGGCAGGGTTTGAGAGGGTTGACTCCAATTTTGAAAGAAGGTCTACTGTGGGTAAAATGCTATCAAACAGCATGGCATGCTACAGATAAATCTTTTCTGGAAGGAAGAGTCAATTGATGCGACCAACTTCATGGTTAAAATTTCATTTTAAGAAATTGCTGGCTGGGCGCGGTGGCTCATGCCTATAATCCCAGCACTTTGGGAGGCTGAGGCAGGCAGATCACTTGAGGTCAGGAGTTTGAGACCAGCCTGGCCAACATGGTGAAACTCTGTCTCTACTAAAAATAGAAGAAAAATTAGCTGAGCGTGCTGGTAGGCGCCTGTAATCCCAGCTACTTGGGAGGCTGAGGCACAAGAACTGCTTGAACCCAGGAGGCAGAGGTTGCAGTGAGCTAAGATTGCGCCACTGCACTCCTGCCTGGGCAATAGAGCAAGACTCAGTCTTAAAAAAAAAAAAAAGAAATCTCCACAGCCTCCCCAACCATCACCCTAATCAGTCAGCAGCCATCAACATGAAGACCACACCTTCCACCAGCAAAAAGATTACAACTTGCTGAAGGCTCAGATAATTATTAACATTGTTTAGTAATAAAGTATTTTTAAATTACGTGCATTTAAAAAATATAATGCTATTGCCCACTTAATAGACAATGATATAGTAGAAATATAACTTTTATATACACTGGGAAACCAGAAAATTCATATGACTCACTTTATTGTATAATTTGCTTTATTCTGGTGGTCTGGAACCAAATCTGCAGTATCTACAAGGTGTGCCTGCACCCAAATATTACAATAAACATGGCACTTTTCCTTGGAAAAGGTTTCCTTGGCAAAGGTTTGCTTCTGGAAATAGACATGAGAAGGGTTGCCTATTGTGAGTTATTGCGAAGTGGTGAGATGGTTGTTGGAAATCTGAGGGAAAATTAACACCAGATGTGGGTGTGTGTGGCTCATGACACGTAGTAAACTGAGGTAGCTGGGAGGTGGGTATTTTTTAAAACAGTATTGAGATATAATTCACATACCGTACACATCACCTATTTAAAATATACAATTCAGTGGTTTTTTGCAACCACTAATCTACTTACTATCTCTATAGATTTGCCTATCCTGGAAATTTGTTATAAATTGGGTCTTATAATATGTGATCTTTTGTGACTGCCTTCTTTTACTTAGCATAATGTTTTCAAGGTTTATCCATGTTGTAGCATGCTTCAGTACTTCGTTCCTTTTTGTGGCTGAATAATATTCCATTGTATGGATATATATCAAATTTTGTTTACCCATTTATCAGTTGATGGACATCTAGGTTCTTTCCACATTTGGGCTGTTGTGAATAAGCTGCATCAAACATTTGTGTATAGGTTTTTTATGGACATATGTGTTTATTTCTCTTGGGTATGCCTAGGAGTGGGATTGCTGGGTCACATGGTAGTGTTAAGGGTTTGAGAAGCAAGCTCCAGTGTTCAAACTCTATAAAGTGCAGTTTGGTAGTATCTGTAAAAATTACAAGTACCCTTCTTCGACCCAGCAATTCTACTTTTTGGACTTTATCCAGTAGATATACTTGCACACTTACAAAATGTTAAATATATAAGATTACTCATTTCAGCATTGAAAATTACCTAAATATCCTTTAGTAAGGGATAGGGTTAGGATAAATTTAACCCACCCTGTGAAGTACTATGCATTTGTAAAAACTAAACACATAAAAACAGGAAAAAAACCCAAAACAAAACTCTTTATTTACTGATATATTAGTGGAAAAAAGCAAGGTGAAGAAATGTGTACAGGATGCTACCATTTATGTCAAAAGTTGTCAGAGGGCATAGATACACGTATATTTCTGGAAGGACACATGAGAAACTGATAAAACAGGTTGTCTTTTGCGAGGGGATCTGAGAAGCTAGAGGACAAAGTAAGGAGACTTTCCACTGAATATCCTTTGCTATCTTTTGAAATTTGAACCACATTAATGTTCTACCTAGTCAAAATGAAAGTTATAATGAGTTCGATTTTGCCAGTACTTAACTTCTTGCTTATGGAAAGTAGGCCTATATCAGGAAGTTGCTAGATTTCTCTCATGTCACCTAAACTTCAGTAGACTGCAAAAGTTGTCCTAAAATCTCCAACGTACTGGAGAACAGCCTAGTCGCCAGAGGACTATGGCTAAAAATTATCAATTTGTAATATAAAACATTTTATATAATATCACATAGCACATGACATGAAATAGTAATGCAAAAGTATTTTAATAACTTTTAAAGCATTTTTGTTATAGCATTTCTCAGAGCAATCTAGTGAGATACTCACTTTCACCATTTTCTAGTTGAAGAACCTAGAAAGCTGACAGGTTAAGTGATTTGCCCAAGTTCTGTAGCCAGGAAGTAGTAGAGCTGGGATTGGAATCTAGATCATTAGATGGTATAGAAGTTAGATGACTCCAGTAATTGAGGATCAGAAAACAGGTTCTTGCCCTGTTTTTACTACTTAGTGGCCAAGTGATCTTAGACAAGCTACTTAACTTCACATATCCTTATATGTAATATGATTAGAATAAAACTAATATGTACTTCGCAGGGCTATATCAGAACTGAGTGAAATGAATGAAATCAAATAGTAGGTGCTCAAGAAATCTTTGTTGAATGGATTTAAAAATGTCAGGGAACATTTTATATATCATATTTTCAATCCTTACTGCAGTTTGTCTCAGTATATCTTCCTCGTTTAGGTGACAGACCAAGGAGCACAGTGCGTAGATAACTATGGAGGAGGGCTGGTTTCTCATTTAATATAATGTGAAGTTAATTTGAACTTTGACATAAAAGAAGAATCTAAGTCTTTATGTTTCCACCATCCACTAGAGTTAGTTCACTTTCTTCTTAGTACTTTTATTATACTTCCAAATTTTACTGTGGAAAGGATGTCAAATTTTGAATAAGCTAGGAAATAATTGGATAGATTGACTTGTTGAACATTAGAGTTTGCCTTCTTAAATGTTCACTTTTAAGCAAAAATATTTAAACATTTAAAGATCTGATAGTTTTGCAGTGATAATATGAAATATTCACAAAAAATTACTAGTTATACTGAAATTGCTCCAATATATAGTTAGCATTATTTATATTAAATCACAACTTTATTTTTTAATTTTTATTTTTTGTGTGTACATAGTAGATATGTACATTTCCGGAGTATATGAGCTATTTTGATACAGACACACAATGCATAATAATCACATCAAGGTATTCACATCAAGCATTATCTTTTGTATATATGGTTGTACAAGCAATCCAATTATACTCTTATTTTTAAATGTACAGTTAAATTATTATTGACTATAGTCACCCTGCTTTGCTATCAAATACTAGATCTTATTCATTCTAACTTTTTCTGTGCCCATTAATCACATTCTCTGCATCCTCCATCCCCACTACGACCCTTTCCAGCCTGTGGTAACAACCATCCTTCTACTCTCTATCTCCAGGAGTTCAATTGTTTTAATTTTTAGCTGCCACAAATAAGTGAGACATGCAAAGTTTGCCTTTCTGTGCCTGGCTTATTTAATTTAGCATAATGACCTCCAGTTCTGTCCACATTGTTGCAAATGGCAGGATCTCATTATTTTTAATAGCCAAGTAGTACTGCATGTATGTACCACATTTTAAAAAATCCATTAGTCTGTTGATGGACACTTAGGTTGCTTCCAAATGTTGGCCATTGTGATTAGTGATGCGATAAACATGGGAGTCCAGCTATCTCTTCAATATACTGATTTCGTTTCTTTTGGGTATATACCTAGCAATGTGATTGCTGGATCATATGGTAGATCTGTTTTTGTTTTTTTGAGAACTGATCTCCATAATGGCTGTACTAATTTACATTCCCACCAACAGTATATGAGAGTTCCCTTTCTCCACATCCTCGACAGCATTTGTTATTGCCTGCCTTTTGGATAAAAGCCATTTTAACTGGGGTGAGATGACACCTCATTGTGGTATTGATTTGCATTTCTCTGATGACCAGTGATATATTGAACACCTTTTCATATACCTGTTTACCACTTGTATGTCTTTTTTTGAGAAATGTCTATTCAGATATTTTGCCCATTTTTTTAATTGGATTATTAGATTTTTTTTTTTTTTTCCCGGGTAGAGTTGTTTGAGCTCCCTATATAGTCTGGTTATTAACCCTTTATTAGATAGATAGATTGGAAATATTTTCTTCCATTTTGTGGGTTGTCTCTTCACTTTCTTGATTGTTTCTCTTGCTGTGCAGAAGCTTTTTAACTTGATGTGATTCCATTTGTCCATTTTTGCTTTGTTTGCCTGTGCTTGTGGGGTGTTATTCAAGAAATCTTAGCCCAATCCAGTGTCCTGGAAAGTTTCCCCAGTGTTTTCTTTTAGTAGTTTCATAGTTTGTGGTCTTAAATTTAAGTCTTTAATCCATCTTGGTTTGATTTTTGTATATGGCAAGAGTTAGGGGTCTAGTTTCATTCTTCTGCATATGGATATCCAGTTTTTCTGCCACCACTTATGGAAGAGACTGCTTTTTCCCCATTGTATGTTCTTGGCATCTCTGATGAAATGAGCTCACTGTAGATGTATGGTTTTAATTCTGGGTTCTCTATTTGTTCTCTTGGTCTGTGTGTCTGTTTTTATGCCAGTACTATGCTGTTTTGGTTACAATAGCTCTGTAGTATAATTTGAGTCAAGTAATGTGATTCCTGCAGTTTTGTTCTTTTTGCTCAGGATAGCTTTGGCTATTCTGGGTCTTTGTGGTTCCATATAAGTTTTAGGATTGTTTCTTCTATTTATGTGAAGATTATTATTGGTATTTTGATAGGGATTGCAATCTGTGGATTGCTTTGGGTAGTATGGACATTTTAACAATATTGATTCTTCCAATTCATGAACACAAAATATTTTTCTATTTTTTTGTGTCCTCTTCAATTTCTTTCATCAGTGTTTTATAGTTTTCATTGTAGATATCTTTCACTTCTTTGGTGAAGTTAATTCATAGATATTTAATTTTATTTGTAGCTGTTTTAAATGGGACTACTTTTTTATTTCTTTTTCAGATTATTTGTTGTTGGCATACAGAAATGCTACTGATTTTTGTATGTTGGCTTTGTATCCTGCAACTTTACTCAATTTGTTTATCAGTTCTAATAGTTCTTGGTAGTTTTTAGGTTTTTCCAAATATACGATTATATCATCTGCAAACAACGATAATTTGACTTCTTCCTTTCCAATTTGGATGCCCTTTATTTTTTTTCTCTCATCTGATTGCTCTAGCTAGGACTTCCTGAGTCACAACTTTAATTTCAAAGAACTGTATTTAATTATTTAAGGAGGTTGTACAAAATATATGACTAATACATGCTTTTTCCTACTTAATAATAATTTAGAACACAAATTAAAATTTCAGCTTGAAGTTCTTATGCTGTAGTTCTAATTAATAAAAAGTATTTAAAATACCTTGAAGTATCAATTGAAGATTTTAGAGCTTTAAATATTTTTATCATTCATCCTGTGTTTTAATATGTAAAACACAGTAGAGTTTTGTGTGTATTTTTTTAACTTAAAGACAGCCCTTTTAGTATTACTGAAATATGAATAATTCAGATGTTCAGTGTGAACAGGCTAATTTTGAGTTGGCATGACATCTCAATTAGTGTTGAATCAATATAAATGTTTTATAATATTTTTAAGTGAAATAACTTTATATACTAGTTTTTAATGTATTTATTTGCATGTCTATAGAAAACTTATGTTGAACAGATGATAATCACGTGAAGACAGAGAACACCAAAGCTTTGAGCTTGTGAACTGTGTAGGAACTACATCCTACGAGTTAAGGATCAATTCTGATATTATTGGGATTTTATACATAACTAAAAGACACTATTTTAACAGGATTTCTCCTTACAGTAAATGTTAAGTTACCCCGGGAAAACAAAACAAAAGAATGCTATTATAAAGAAACTTGGAAGTAGAAAAGTCATTTGGTTTCTTAAAATATTCTGCCAACTTCTTATTGGTATACTTACTAAATAATATACTCAGTTTGTACCAATTTAATTCAGTTATTGCATTGGCATTAAAATTATTTTTTTTCATTTGCAGACTTTCTTATAAAGGACAGTCATAATCTGACTACTATACACCTGTATAGTTCATTGAAACTTGCTTTTTGACTTATCAGTTCTTTTATGCTGTTATTTGAATGTTTAAGTTAGAATCTGATCACTTTTGGTGAACTAAATAGATTCCTGAATAGTACTAAACAAAAATCTTGCTAAGAGTGGTGATCTTGCCAAGGTGAAAGCATTCAATAACACCTGTTTGTGTAGACAAAGACAACAGGCCTCTTTTTGTCATCTTTGTATTGAAATAGATTTTATATTGAAGCAACCACTGTGGACACTAAGAGTGAAAATATAGTGAGTGACCAAAGATTTATTCACATAAAAATTAGGTAATTTAGTATAAATGTGGGCAAAAAATTTAGTGGCCAAGAGGCATTTGTTTTAATATTCAGTGGGGAAGGAAAACATTTATATTAGAATTTTATAAAATACCTTTAGCCACTAGGAGGAGTTGTATAGTGTCTCTTTTTTAGTTGAAGAGACTAGCAGTTCAAAAAATTAAATCTATTTAAACAAACACTATTCTGATGACAGCATATTTAAACCATGAGTGTTTACTATGAACTACCCCCAGGTGCCTGATACAGTGTCTGGCATGTAGTAGGCACTCAAAATGGCCTGTTTACTTCAATTAATATTTGATGTAATGAATTCCAGTGGAGTCAAATATTTTGGACAAGTACTTGGAGCACAGTGTCATGAAGATTGGTCTGTAACATTGCTTTAGTCACTTTTTAAGTTCATTCACAGGGGGGCTATTTATTTATTCTGAGCCCTATTGACTGTGCATATATTCCTTAACTTTGAAAAAGTTAGCCAATAACCGTAGAATTCAAATAGCTTTATTATGGAAACTTATAAAATGAGAGTACATCAATGTCAGTGATGCTAGAAATTAGTTAATAGAAAGGAATTTACCTATTTTATTCTTTTTATCTTATTTATTACAAAATAATATATATATGTTTGTAGTAAAAATTCAAATAGAAAAATATAGAAAGTTAAAGATCCTAGTAATGCTATCATAGAAGCAATGAACAACTGCTAGCAGATTTTATATGTTCTTCGAATTTTGTATTATATATCTATATATAAAATTTTAAAACAAAATAGTTAAACTAGTCATGGCTTTATAACTTTTTTCCCACTGATGTATTATGAACATCCTTATCTGTGTGTGTATGTAATCTACCTCTTCTTGCATAGTATTCTTAGCTAGTATACCTCTGTAAGTAACATAAAACTTCAGCTTATACTGGTTTGAATAATAAGGAAACTGATTATGTCACATAATGGAGATTGGATGGTTCTAGATACAGATAGTTATGGTATGGCTGTGCTTCTTACTGATTCTCCTTGTTATTATCCTCAGGTTGGTAGTGGGATGGCAGCAGCTTCTCTTCCTTGAGTTTTCCTAATCATTGGGAGACAGAATGGGATTATCAGTATTTAATTAATTAGTCTAATCATCAGGGTTGAGATGAATGTTGAGCAATTAATCATCATTACAAGTATTCCATGTACCATGATTTATTTAACTAATTTCCTATTAAGGTTTATTATCAAATTTGCATGATTATAAATAATGTTGTTAGGTATATCTTTGTACCATATAACTTTGTATTCTTGTGCAAAGGTTTTTGTAGACTAGATTACTGGAGTAACTTTCCTAGATCAAAGGAAGTTGACAGACACTGTCAAACTAAAGTTCTAATTTGAAGAATATGTGTATACCCGCATACATATTCCTACCAATAGAGTGTAGGTTTCCCTGACTCCCCATCAGGGCTCTTTACCTCTTATCAATCTACCAGGGCTGCTACCTACAGGGGTCTGCCAAGGGGGCAGACTGTGCACTATAGTAGCTTCATCTTATTTCTAAGAGGAGGCATAAGCCTTGGCCATGAATTTTTAAGTCTGATTTATAGAACCACCATTTACTAAATTTCAGTAGAATATTACTAACTGAATCACAGAGAGAACATTTATCTTCCCAGCCTCCCTGCCTCCATTCTCTTTCCTGACTCATGTTACAGAAAACTCAGTAGAAAATAACATCCAGTCCTCAAAAGGCAGATTCAACACAGGGAAAATTGGGGCTAGTTAAGATAGGAAGTGTGCCCATGTGAAGTGTGAGCAAGAGAAAAGAAACGGCATGACAACCCTAAAAATGCACTATAGAAGAAGGAAAAAGGGCATGCAGAAGATGAAAAATCTGGCCTGAAAGAAAATGCTACCCTAGAAGCAAAAACAAACAAAAAAGCCTCCACGCAGTTTATCGTGAAAAATAGTGCTAAGGATATGAATTGAATAAATTAAGAGCAAAGAGGAGATCATGAAACAAAATGACGTGGAGAAGAAGATTGCAGAATTAGTGAAATAAATTGAGAATGCAAAGGTCACTATTACAAGTCATAAGTTAGAAATATCAAGAAACAGACAAATTAGAAAGTCAGGTTTTAACATGGAAGAAAGGTTTGAGCTAATCAAAATGAATGAGGGGTCGGGGGGATTGGGAAGAATAAAGCATTTAGAGAAGATGTGATAAATATAGAGGAGAAACAAAAGAGATGCAAATGTAAGACTAGTTAGTGTCTCTAAATTACCCAATAAAAAATGATTCAAAGATATGATAGAAGACAGTTTCCACAAATGAGGGGATTCTCCAATTTGTACATTAAAAGGACTCACTATATCAAGAAAATAACTGAATTAGAGTTGCAGAACAATATAAATAAAAACTAATACAAGCAATGGAAGTTAAACAGTGCAGGGAGGAGCAGTGAAGAAAATATAATTGTACCCGTCATATCCCCAACTATTCTGGCTGTCCCCAGATACTGAGCCTGTTTGGTACAACCTCTTCAAGGAATAAGTTTTAAATGAAATCCTACATCTCAAACCATGAGTCCCCACCTTACAGCTAGCCCCTTTCCCCGGTTGGCCCAAAGTACTGGGAGCTAGGCTTATACCTAGGCAGAATATTGAAATATTTATATACCATCTAGGCAGAATATTGAAATATTTCTTTCGAGGAAAAATGGTACAAAAGAAAAACTTACAGATATTGACATTTTGGGATTCTCTAAGGGAAAGTCAGGGTTCCTACCCAGTCCCTAGTTCTGTGCATCCCCCTGCTTGAATTATCTTACTTATGCATTGTAAACATCCAGTCAACTATTTAATGTTTCACTTTGTTGTTGCTGTTGTTTAAAAATAGTGTTATTGAAATATAACTGCATACCACAGAATTCACTCATAAAGTGTATAATTCAGTGGTTTTTAGTATAGGCACAGTACAGCCATTGCCACAATCTAATTTTGGGACATTTCACCACATTAAAAAGAAACTATGACTATTAGCAGTCTTCCCCTATTCCCACTCCTCTCTCCATGGCCCAGGCAACCACTACAGGAGTGTCCAGTCTTTTGGCTTCTCTGGGCCACGTTGGAAGGATAAGAATTGTCTTGAGCCCCACATGCAATACATTAACACTCACGATATAACTGATGAGCTAATAAATAAATAAATAAATAAATTATTTTTAAAAAAATCTCATAATGTTTTAAGAATGTTTATGAATTTGTGTTGGGCCACATTCAAAGCCGTCCTGGGCTGCCATGTGGCCCATGGGTTAGACAAGCTTACACTAATATATTTCCTATCTCTGTAGATTTGCCTAGTCTAGACATTTGATACATCATGTTTTAAGTAGAATGAGAAGTAAAGAATCACCAGATATTTGAGGACTCCTCACATAAAATCCAGAAATGAAAACAACGAAAAAGAAACTCAGGGGAAATAGAGGCAATATACAAAGACAGAAGATAACTTAAAAATTTACTTTTTTTTAACTTTACCATAAAAGGTGAACAGGAGGTAGTCAAAATGAATATTCAGAGAACAAGAAAACTTTTGGGAAATAAACACACTATTAAACTCAGCAGAAGTAGAGACAAAAGTTGAAAAGATTCCCACGTCAAACAAAAACGCAAAGATTGCAAAATGAGTTAAAAGACAAGAAAAGCAGAAATTAGTTCAAAATAATAATATTCTTAGCAAAAGAGTAAGGAAAAAATTCTTAAGTGATCTGATAAACAAGGTCTTTAAATAGAAGACAATTTTAAGAACCAGAAGACCTGAGCTTTTAGATTAAGAAGGCCCATATATTTTCAGCACAGTGGATGAAAAAACACTTTAAAACACACTTTCGGGAAATTTTGATAACCAGGAATAAAAAGATTGATTATTATAAAAGTTTCTGGAGAATGAGAGAAACATGATACCTACAGAGGATGAGAAACCAGAATGGCTCTGAACTTCTCAAGTGGGAATCAGAAAACAGTGGAGCAATGCCTTCCAAATTCTGAGGCAGGGCCAGGCGCTGTGGCTCACGCCTATAATTTCAGCACTTTGGGAGGCCAAGGTGGGCGGATCACTTGAGGTCAGGAGTTCGAGACCAGCCTGGCCAACAAGGTGAAACCCTGTCTCTACTAAAAATACAAAAATTAGCTGGGCATGGTGGTGGGCGCCTGTAATCCCAGCTACTCCGCAGGCTGAGGCAGGAGAATCACTTGAGCCTAGGGGGCGGACGTTGCAGTAAGCCAAGATCGCACCACTGCACTCCAGCCTGGACAACAGAGTGAGACTCCATCTCAAAAAACAAACCAAAAAATAACAACCCTCCCCCCACAAATCCCGAGGCAGAATGATTCCCAAAAATTACAGTAAATTCATTTTCAGACTTCAGACATCTCTAAGAATCTATTTTCCATGTACCCTTTCTCAGGAATCTATGGAAGGAGGTGCTGAAAAAGAAAATTCCTTTCTCAGGAATCTATGGAAGGAGGTGCTTAAAAAGAAAAGAAAAGAAAAAGGAACATAGATGGAGGAAGTCTTGGAATTTAGGAAAGAGCAGATCCAAAAGAACTAAGAGAGGCAAAGGGAAATTCGCAAACACAGCAGTTGTGCAGCAGTCCTAGGTGGCTCCAAAAAGATGGAAGGAGCAGGGAGAAGAGATCAAGCATTTGGAGGTGCTACTTAGCTTCTTTGGAATATTTGAAGATTATTTAATAACAGGTACATAAGCAAACTGAGGGGTGAAAAAGAGGCAGTTCTTAACATCCATGGACAATTAAAGATTATATTTACTGTGAGAAAAGAAATGTATGATTGTGGTTTACTGTGTGGTTCACTGTGATTAGCAGTTTTATAATCATCATAGTGTAGAACATTCCTATTGATTCGGTTGAAAGGAGGAGATGTTACCATTGTAGAAGGGACATGAGTCAGGGAGAAATGTGTATGTGGAGGTAGGCAGCTTGTAGGTAAACGGTGCTGAATCCTCTTCTCCCATAGAGGAAGGCAGAAAGTAAGTTAATCTTGAAAAATCTATACTTAATGTATGTGGTTTTTTTTTGTTGTTGTTGTTGTTGTTGTTTTTCATTTGAGGTAAATAGAAGAAAGCAAAAAGGTTGAAAAAATCTGCCTCGAGGCTGGGCGCGGTGGCTCATGCCTGTAATCCCAGCACTTTGGGAGGCTGAGGCAGGCGGATCACCTGAGGTCAGGAGTTCGAGACCAGCCTCAACATGGAGAAACCCTGTCTCTACTAAAAATACAAAATTAGCCGGGCGTGGTGGTGCATGCCTGTAATCCCAGCTACTCGGGAGGCTGAGGCAGGAGAATTGCTTGAACCTGGGAGGCGGAGGTTGCGGTGGGCTGAGATTGCGCCATTGCACTCCAGCCTGGGAAACAAGAGTGAAAGTCCGTCTCAAAAAAAAAAAAAAAAAAAATCTGCCTTGGAGCAGACATCAGGAGTGGGGAGGGATGGAAGAGGAGACTACTATTTTAATATTAGTTTAATTGTACTCCTTTACTTTAAAGATGTCACATATATTATTTTGATAAATAATAATTTTTACTTTAAAAAGACAGGGCACAGAGTTTTTCTATTTTTAACAATAGGTCTTGGTTCCCTTTTTTCTACATTTATTATATGTAGGATCATAAACACTTGGCTACAGCAAAATAGAGGGCAACCTCTTGGATGATCATACTTTTTATTTTAATGAACATAAGATGGCCACAAGTGTGCTGGAACCATGAAAAATGTGAAGGCATGGATCTTGCCTCTTAGCCCAAGGAACTTAGAGCTTAGAGGTTAGAAAGATACATACACAAATCTTTTTTTTTTTTTTTTTTTTTGAGACAGGGTCTCACTCTGTCGCCAGGCTGGAGTATAATGGTGCGGTCTTGGCTCACGGCAACCTTCGCCTCCCAGGTTCAAGCGATTCTTTGGTCTCAGCCTCCTGAGTAGCTGGGATTACAGGCGCTTGCCACCGTGCCCAGCTAATTTTTTGCATTTTTAGTAGAGATGGGGTTTCACCATGTTGGCCAGGCTGGTCTCGAACTCCTGACCTTGTGATCTGCCTGCGTCGGCCTCCCAAAGTGCTGGGATTACAGGCATGAACCACTGCGCCCAGCCACATAAATCTTACTGAATTATCTCTGATCATATAGTTGTCTTGATTAAAAACCTTCATGGTTCCTTAGTTTGACATTTAAGAATTTTCTAAAATCCTAACCCTAAATCTATCACCATATACAATTTCACACCAATTACGATGACTGTAATAAAAGATAATGACAAGTGTCATGATGGAGGGTGTGCAAAAACTGGAATCCTCAAACACTGCTGGTAGGAATATAAAATGGTTCAGCCACTTTGGAAGAGTCTGGTAGTTCCTCAAGTGATTAAACGTAGAGTTTCCATATGACCCAACAATTCCACTCCTAAGTGTAATCCCAAGAGAGATGAAAACATATGCTCACACAGAAACTTGTGCATAAATGTTCATAGCAACATTATTCATAATAACCAAAAAGCAGAAGCAACCCAAATATCCATCAGCTGTTGAATAGATAAAATGTGGAATATCAATAGAAAGGAATATGATTGAGCCATAAAAAGGACTGAAATATTGATACATGCTACAACATGGATGAAACCCCGTCTCTACTAAAACTACAAAAATTAGCCAGGCGTGGTGATGCACACCTGTAATCCCAGCTACTCAGGAGTCTGAGGCAGGAGAATGGCTTGAACCCGGGAGGTGGAGGTTGCAGTGAGCCGAGATCGCTCCATTGCACTCCAGCCAGGGCAACAAGAGCGAAACTCCGTCTCAAAACAACAACAACAAAAAAAACAAACAAAAAATCCTAACTCTGCCCTACTTTTCCAGCCTTATTTCTCGTACTTCTCTTGGCCTCTAGCAATCTGATTTATGTTCTTTTGTCTGCAGTGCAGCTGTTTCTCCTGTCTTCCAGTTTAAGACCTAACGCTACCTATTCTTTCCAATCCAGCTTAACTTCCTCCTGTTCCATAAAATAGAAAAAGTGAATTCTTCCCAACAGAAAGTAATCTCTGCTCTTAACCTCTACCACACCTTGTGTCTCCACTTTATGTATTACAGTATAGAGGAGGTGTGTGTTAAGTTGGAGCTTAGTCAACATTGTCAGCCACATGTAGTCAAAAATTGCCTTTGAAAATCCTTTAAATTGCTTGAACAGTACAGTTCTCTTTACATTGAACTTGGCCAGTTTTTCCTTCCAACATTGGAACAGATCTCTGTTCTATTGAATGCTAGTTGAAAAAGCTGACTTACAGGTGTTATATGAAATAAAAAAGAACAATAAAGCCCTAAAAATAGTACAAATCTGGATATATGTGATTGGCTCCAGCCTGTTCTTAGCCCTGCTTCAATGGAAACAAGCTAGGGTTCTTATCTTATGTAGTTGGGGAGTATGAGATGGATGGATGATAGAGGGATTGGTTTGTGAACTGACTTGTTATCATTTGCGACTTTTAAAATTCAGTGTACATTTTGCGTGTAATAATTGGCCTGTTTCTAATTAAATAAATCATCTAACAAAACAAATGTTTTCCCCCATACTATCTAGAAGAGGCTACTTTTCATTAACTTCACAGTAGCTTCACCTTGCAATTTAAACAACTGAATATTTGGACCCTACTTATTGCATTGCAGTGGGCTTTTACCTGACTGTAACCAGAACTGTCTGGTTACAGTTCACACTATGTATACATAGTTCACACTATGAGGGCCAGGCTGAAACTAACACCTACTAAGAGAATGGCAGAATTAAGTCTTTCCACCTTTACACTCTCCGATGTGCACTTAGTATATAGGAATGGTAGGCAAAATCACCAGATCTTTTGAAATATTTTGTTCTTGTTCTCTGCCTGTTTCTTGCCAAGTAAATTGAATTGGTTTGTATAAATGAAATGTGATGTAAGAAAGACTAGCTGAGGCCGGGTGCAGTGGCTCATGCCTGTAATCCCAACACTTTGGGAGGCTGAGGTGGGCGGATCACGAAGTTAGGAGTTCGAGACCAGCCTGGCCAACATAATGAATCCCCATCTCTACCAAAAATACAAAAATTAGCCGGGCGTGGTGGTGCACACCTGTAATCCCAGCTACTCAGGAGTCTGAGGCAGGAGAATTGCTTGAACCCGGGAGGCGGAGGTTGCAGTGAGCTGAGATCACTCCATTACACTCCAGCCTGGGCAACAGAGATTCCATCTCAAAAAAAAAAGAAAGACTGGTTGAATAAATGATGCACCATCCATACAATGGAATACTATTATAACTGTTACCAAGGAAAAACAAGCAAAATTCGGTTTATAACATGATGCATCTGAGTTTTGTTTTGAAGAAATATACATATGTACATGTGTAATTATGCAAATATACATACATCCTTCAAAACAAAAGTATGTGTGTATTTGTGCATGTATAAAATATTTCTGGAAGAATATGTAATAATTTGGTAATAACAGTTGCCTGTGGGGAAAGGAACCAGGAGTTGATAGGGGTGGAAGACTTAGCTGTTTCTACAAATGCTCTTTAGCATGGTTTGACTCCTACTACATCTGTATATTACCTTTACGATGGAAAACATTTATATCTTCTTACCAATTAACTATTAATAGTTCATGGTAAATATTTATATGTCAGTTTGAGATTTTCATTTTAAATTACAGAAAATATATGTATACTGATAATGTGTGCTAGTGCTTGTTGGATTCTTTAGCAGCTAATGTATGTACCATCAATGATGTACCAATTTGTGCTTCACAGAGTTTCATCCATATGGGAGAATAGTCTCCAGATGACTACAATTTCTAGTTTTGTAGGAGCATGGCTTGGAGCACTTCCTATTCCGCTGGATTGGGAAAGACCATGGCAGGTTGGTTTCAGTTACTTAAAGCAACAAAGTAAATGTTTGTACAATGATAGTAAAACTGATGAAGCAAACTAGTATGTATACGTAAATTGTTCTGTTGTTCAATTAAGTAGGGATACCAATTCTATCAGTCATCGTAATCTGGGCAACTTCTTAATAGGGACTGTCCCAGTGCCAAAGGCGCCTAGGTAGCCCTGGTTTTATTTTCTAGCACTATTTTTTGCACATGTATAGATGAATAAACAAGCTTATTTTGTGATTGTATATAGGCAGTTTATTGTTTTTAAAAATAAACAGGTTCTCACTCTCTTGCGCAGGCTGGCCTCCAGTGCTTGGGCCTAAATGAGCCTCCTGCCTCAGCCTCCCAAGTGGCTGGGACTACAGGTGTGTGCCACTGAGCCCAGCCAGTATAGGAATTTTTTAAAATTAGGTTAATAGTTGCAGAAATGTCCTATTTTCAACTTTGGTATTTATTGCCCTTGTGGTCTTATATTCACATTTTCTGAACTTGATTGATGGCCAAATTGAATGTTCATCTTGAAATTTTTAGAAGCAGATAGCAAGGTAATTTTTGCAGCAGCGGCCTATGTTATCAAGACAGCTCACAAACATCAAATTTTTCATCTTGTATCACAATAAGATAAAGCTGATATGCTAGGTAAAGCACTGTAAGGTAAGGGCTCTTTTTATACCCATTTTACAGATGAGGAAACTGACACCTAGAGGGTATGTAACATTCCCAAGGTCACTGAACTTACAGTGATGACTGTATCCTTATCTTAATATTAATGACCTTGTAGTATGCCATTATATAGTTACTTTATAACTTATTTAACAAATACACTATTGATCATTTAGATTATTGCCAGTATTTTATGATAATAAACACTGCTGTGATAAAATCTTTGAATCTATAGCTTCATGAATTTTTCTAATTATTTCCATAGAGTAATTACTCCCAAAAAGAATTATGGTGTTAAAAAATAAATGTGCTTTCTTTTTCCAACATGAAGAGAATTTTTTTCTGATTACAAAGATAATGTATATTTATTTAGAAAATTTAAGCAATATTAGTAATTCTAAGGAAGAAAGTAAAAATTACTTTCCTCCCCAACCACCCAGAGGAAACCTCCATTTGCTTTTGGTGATAATTTTTGCAGCTGTCTCTCTCCATGCCTGTAACTATAATATTCATGTTATTTTTAATCTTATTTTTCCCCTCAGCAGTATATTATGGAGCTCATTCTATGTCAATGAAAACTTACATATATGTAATATTCGATTATTTGTGTAAAATACTGTATCAGTTTTTAATTAAAGAACAGTTAGGTTATTTCCTATTTCATTATTATTAATATTTTATCAAATATGGTTATCATATTAAACATACATCTTTGAATATTTGTCCAATTTTCTCTGTAGCGTAAAGTCGTAGGTAATGAATTGATGAAGTAAATCTTTGATACATACCTCATTTGCCAAATGTGGGATCCAGATTGTGTGCCTTGCACATAACTGCCTACCTTAACTCCATTCTTTGTGCTTTCAGTTCGATGTTGTGTCTCCCTGAAAGTCAAATTGTTCTTTCATGTTTAGTAAGTCTGGTAGGTTTGCCCTTGCCTGTTTTAACTCTTCGTCACTGTATTAGAGAAATCCTTGGAGGTTTGGGGTGTGTATCGTCACAGATACTCATCCCAAGTTTTTGGTGCTAGTAAAGGTTTCTTAAGTTGTTGACATCTTGTAGAAGTCATCCATACTTAATATCATTCAACAGAGTGTCAGTGATTTCTAAATTGGAGGACAATCAAAATCATTGAAAAGTATACACAGAAAATTGTTTGAAAGTGGGTAGATTCCTTACTTTCAAGTAATGCAATTAAATCTAAATAGAAAATATTGATAAAGCACTATGGGACATCAGCTTTAATGAGTTGGTAAGATAATATATAATAAATGTATCATTTTGTATATAGATGCAATACTTTAGAGTGTAAAGGTTTGATATGTTACATGTAATTTAAGTCTTTTTTGTTTACAAGACAGTGCAGAAGTAGAAACTGAACTAAGGGGAATATGTATGCTTTATAAAATATGTGTTTAGGTTTGCTTAGAAAATATATATCTTAGTTATTTACAGTTCAATCACCCATTTTGGGATTGTTCAGACTTTTAGCTGATGACTCATTTTTCTGCCTCAGTGCTTGTTAACAATAAGGATGAACTAGATCCAAATTGATGGTATTACTTTTTAAATTAATATAAAGTTTCCATTTGAATTACTGACTTTTTAAAAAGATTTTCTAGCTAGCTGGAAATCTAATTTAATTTTAAAACTAATTTAAATACATAACAAGTGTTGGTTTCCATTAAGAGCGTTTCATTCAGCTGGAATATTACTGGCTGTGTAATTATCTTTACTATTGGATGGTTTTTAGAACATTCCAAGTTAATGACCCACACATTCACTGTAAACCTTTTGAATTATGAAATGTATTGTTGAGGGAATGATAGAATTGATGTATAATTAAAAATCTTTTATTCGCATAGCACTCATCTGCCCCTTGCCCTTTTTGCAGTTATTTACTAATAAACTAAAGAAATGAGGTTTCTTTTTTTTTTTTCACTTTTTATTTCCAGCAAACAAGGTTGCTTGTTTTTTGTTATTGTTATTTTTTAATAATTCTAACTCCACAGAACAGAATCTCCCAGAGAAGCAATAAATCAGATAAGGGAATATGGCATTTCCTAAAAGTGGAGATGTTGTTAGAGCAAAATTTCATGAGAAGACAATACAGTAATACACTTTATTATCTAAAATAGAACATGTATTAGGAAGAGATTCTTGTTCTGTGTTCCTTGTAGCCCAGTACAGATTTGATCTGTTTGTGGTAAAGCAAGCTTTTCTGGATTGTGTTCTGGTTTTATTTATATTCCAGTCAGCGAAACAGGAATGTCTGGTTAAGCAATTATACCTTTAAAAACGCACACATGCACACACACACAAAACCCCACAAAATCTACTACATGTTTTACTTCAGTTTTCTTTACTTTGAACTCAAATCATTGTATAACATTCCTGAGGCCAACCATAAGATTACAGTAATGTGGATTCTGTAATGAGCTGTTTCAAGCATATTTTTATGTTTAAAATAATTTCTTAATTAAATGATTGGAAAGGCCCACTGAAAATATGTGATCTCAATGAAAAAGTTTTGTGACTTAATATAAATCTTACATGATTTTAAATAATGGCAAGTGATGAAAAATTAGGCATCTTTATAGTTGGAGGAAGCCTTTCTTTTGTAGAAGCCAGCAAGGGGATATGGTTAAAGAGAATATGGTAGGGTAGCTACCCATTCTACTGTTGGTCATCTTTGTTGTTGTTTTAATATTTGAAAGTACCTTCTTGCCTCTCCCTTAATTATTTGCCTTAAAATCTCAGCAAGAAAACAAATATTTGAATTTCCCATAATCCAGATAGCCTTTTTCAATTTCTGGAAAAAGCTTATAGTTGCTGACAAAATAAATATTTGGACTACACAAAACCTTTGTATTTTATAATTTGATTCTTTATCTGCTATAACTAAATAGCTAATCAGTAAGTATTCGTTGTTATTACTGTATGCAAGGCATACGTTCTGTGTAAGTACAACAGACACTTAAATACACCCAGGACTGGAATTTAATTATTTAATAATTTAGATTTGGACTGCGATTTAGATTTAATATGCTGTAAATATTTCATAGAATATGTAGCTATGAGGTTTTTAATCTGGAAAATGTCTTATCAAAACATGGCTAGTATTTCATGTTTTAAAAAAATTAGTGGAAGGTTAACAAATATTGTTAGTTATTCTGAGCACAGGAAATTGACCATGAGGTTTTTAAACTCACATGTGTTATTAATGGGTAGGCAGGTAACATGATGATTAGGAGTTCTGGCATCAGATTACTGGGTTGAAATCCTGGCTCTGTCACTTGCTAGTGAGGATGAAATAATAAAATCCCTCTAAAATATCTAGCTCAGCACCTGACATGTGGTTATTACTTAATTAATGTTACAGGCATTTGTGAGCCTGTAACATTAGAAAAGAAATAGTTTAGTAACTATGAAGAAATAGTTTAATGACTATATTTTTAGCCTTCAATAGTGCAAATTCCATTATTTATTTGAGTTCTCATATATTAGAGAATATGCTAATTGCTCAGTTTGTTTTATTTTTTTCTGCCCAGCAGTCTTTCAGTTGGTGGGAGTGGACTATTAATTTATCTGTTTCTCTGGTATTTCGTTATACCAATTTAGGGTATTTGGATTTCACATAATTTTCAATCCTGTCTGACATTTCAGATGACAGTAGAAAGAAAATGTAGCATTTGTAGATCTCTCCATGTACCCTGCATGGGGCTTGGCCCTGTCATACGAGTAACTTAATCCTCACAGCCATAGTGCAAGGTAGGCTTCACTCCCATTTTATACACTAGAAGTCAAAGTGTGAGAGGGGAGGAATACATATCTTGCTTAGCATTACTCAGGTGGGAAGAGGAAGACTTCAGATTCACGTGAGAGCCCCACGGCACCATGTTCTTTTCTTTGCTGGAGACTAAAACATAGCTTTTCTTTTTAAAAAATGGTCATAGCTTAGGTCTCATTGGAATAGCTAAAGTAGTCATATTTCATTTCTTTCCCCACATTGTTTTAATTAAATGCCTTGACCATTGTGGTGGTGTCTGTATTTTAGGCCATAATTTATTTGTAGGAGAATATTTAAAGCTAATATGCAATGCTTTTGTCCCTAACAAATCCACACATGCCTTTAAACTATGGACTTCAGTGCTACAATCTTTAAAAAGATTTGAACCAAATAATAAAGTCTCTTCTAGGACGCTTATTTCTTATGAAGGTAAAAAGGAAAATTGATATAAAGCATTTTAAATAACTGAATTTGGAGATTCTGAATTTTAGACACCTGAGATTGTCTTTGAAACAATTTAAAGTTGTTTTAAAATATTTTTACTTATTCCCATCAGATACCAGATAAATGAGGAATTGTTGTATTTAACAATTTTGGGTTTTTTTTTTTTTTTTTTTCAGTTTTACCAGGTTAGAAATTTAATATTTGTGAAACATGTATATTCATTTCCTAAAGTCACAGATGCCACAGATAATTCTTTCATAAGTTGAAACTAGAAATCATAGGATTATAACTACATGAATTACTGCAAAATGCTGGAGGTAGATTAAAACTAAGATTATGGATTTGATTGCTTGAAGAGCTGCAGGTTTTTACATTAATTGGTATTTCCATGACCAAAGGGATGATACTGTGTTTTAGACCAAAATAAAATACTCATTTATATGAATATGGTTTATGTTTCAAGCATGAGAAAAATGTGTTAACACTTAACTGGCATGAAATGATTTTGGATTTAAAAGGCATGTTCATTGTAGGGTAATCATGTTGATAATGCTGTGCTAACAGGACTTTCATGTGAGAGAATAATGCTGGCCAAGTTAACTCGTTTGCATGAGTTGTGACCAGGACCTTTTAGTGTCATTTTAACAAGAATTCCAGACCAGGAACTACACACCCCTTCGCAAATAACTCTTCCTAAAGTAGTATTCTTAGTCACAGAAGAATGTATACATGGATGAGTGCAGGTTTTTAACTAGAGAAATGCATCATGATGAGTAGATTCATTTGTGCATGTATTCCTGTATCAATGACATTTACTTTAGGAATATCTGGAACAACATATTGTTCAAGACCAATTTTGGAGGAGAATATAAATGATTATTTATAACCAGTAGGTCAGCAGGCTTCGAAAGATGAACTCTCTCAGTCATGCAAATGCAAATTTGTGATAAGCACAATCAACAAAACATTGAAAAGTAGCTCATGAGAGATTGAGAACTGGATTTCATCTTCTTTTTTATCTGGAGAGAGAGACAGTAATCCTAACAGTCGTGAGTTGTTCTAAATGTCTGTAGGTGTTCTGATTTGCAGATAGGTCAGTTTCTCCATGTTATCTGTGACAGTGTAAATCTCCCCCAAAATTATAAGTAATATTTATTATATTGGAACACATTTTTAAGAATTTATACTAAAATGTATCCAAAATTAAAGGTAGGAGCTGGGTTAAGGTAGGAGCTCAATAAATAGTTTTGAATGAATGGAGTCATTCATATGAGCCTTTAAAAATTACAAATGCCTACCAATGATGAGTTTAAAACCACTGTCTGTACTTATTTTGTTTCTTAAAATTTATGAAAAATGACAGCTAGCAGCAGGGAATCATTCCTCCTCCTGAGGTGAGGCTACAGATGGTTAACGTAATGCCAGTATGTTGTATAGCTCCTGAATTTGCTCTTGTAACAGACATTTCACGTGAAGTGCAGCATGTATTAAAGATGATTGCTTTACGGCTGGGCGCGGTGGCTCACGCCTGTAATCCCAGCACTTTGGGAGTCCCAGGCAGGTGGATCACGAGGTCAGGAGATTGAGACCATCCTAGCTAACACATTGAAACCCTGTCTCTACTAAAAATATAAAAAAAATTAGCCAGGCTAATTTGGTGACAGGCACCTGCAGTCCCAGCTACTCGGGAGGCTGAGGCAGGAGAATGGCATGAATCCGGGAGGTGGAGCTTGCAGTGAGCCGAGATTGTGCCACTGCACTCCAGCCTGGGCGACAGAGTGAGACTCCGTCTCAAAACAAAAAAAAAAAAAAAAAAAAAAAAGATGATTGCTTTATAAGGGTAAGGGAATAGTTCCTACCACTTCCTACCACACAGTATAACATATTACTCATGAACTATTTGTTCTAAACTGCCGATTCTACTTATTACATAGTAGTGACAGTGACCGAAGAAATACTGTTCGTGTAAGTTTAATTTTTTCAAGTTAAAACATGTAATATACAGAACACTGATACATGGTACTTTATAGCTTTCATGACAAATTTTAAGAGATTACTTCAGCCTTGCATTTTAAGTATAGTAGGTACTTCTGTCCCTGTTTTGCAGATTGGGAAACGGAGGCTCAGATGTTAAAATGAGCTGGCCAAGGTCACTTAACATCTGACGTACCACTTATTTTTTAAATAGATTTTTCTTCTTTGTGGTAATTTTAATAATTTTACCCACTTGAGTTGTAATATATTTGATTATACACCATAGGTTGTTTCTTCTATTTACTGGCTAAAAAAAATTTAAATTTATAAAAAACTCTCACTATATTGCCCAGGCTGGCCTCCAGTGCTTGGGCCCTTGTCATTTTGGTGGCAAACACTTGTAAATGACTTCCTTTACATGAATGCCTTTGTTCTAAGTTTTCTATTTTCTTGAAACAAAATAATATAAAGCCATCTCAGATTACCATAATTTAGAGAAATCTTTATAGCACTGCAGCTGAATTATGTGTTTAATAGATACTACTTTTTTAAAAAATACTATTTGTGGCATGAAGAACGTTGAATAGAAACATTTCTATACGTGAGATAAGGAAATAGTTTTAAAGGAAAACCTTAGGATCTAATTATGAAAATACATGATTAAGCTAGGATTTACAAATGAATTCTGTTGCCATAGTGTAGTTTTAAAATTTTTAGAATA
Source organism: Theropithecus gelada (assembly GCF_003255815.1). Lineage (NCBI taxonomy): Eukaryota > Metazoa > Chordata > Mammalia > Primates > Cercopithecidae > Theropithecus > Theropithecus gelada. Next base: position 67,073,242 of record NC_037681.1, on the reverse strand, counting down.
ATTATAAGAAAATCAGTAGGAAATTGCTTGAGGAATAGTTCTTAGTGGGCAGCCTCCCTCCTTTTGCTGTTTCCTATTTTGATAATCTGTTTTGATTTTCAAAAATCATGAAAACTGCCCTTAAAGAAATTCTTGAGTCGGAGTCTCTCTCTGTCGCCCAGGCTGGAGTGCAGTGGCATGATCTCTGTTCACTGCAAGCTCCGCCTCCTGGGTTCAGGCCATTCTTCTGCCTCAGCCTCCCAAGTAGCTGGGACGACAGGCGCCCGCCACTACACCCGACTAATTTTTTGTACTTTTAGTAGAGATGGGGTTTCACTGTGTTAGCCAGGATGGTCTTGATCTGACCTCGTGATCCACCTGCCTCGGCCTCCCAAAGTGCTGGGATTACAGGCATGAGCCACCACACCCGGCCCCCAGAAATTCTCTTTTAAAAAATGACATTGTTAAAATTAAGAAATTACCAGTCCTCAAAGCCAGTCCACATTTTAGTTTGCTGATGGCATGCATTTCTTGATTTACATAACATGAATAACCAAGCGTACCAAGCTGTAACCCTTCATTAGACAAAATTTTTTAACGTTTCATTTTTGGCATTCTGTTGGCGGTGAAGTGTGGCAGCTGTTTAAAGAATGTGTGTGGTGGTATGTATGCGTTTGAGAACAAAGAGCCATACTGAAATTACAAAATGATGAAAGTACAATTTAGTAACCCAAATTGGAATCTAGCTGGGATTCATGAGGGATTACTATTCTCCCCATACTTTAACAGGGAGCTGTTTTAACAGAGTATAGGGACTCATACTTTGCCAATGACTAGTAGACTCTCAGTGTAAACAGAGGAAAGAATATTATCCCAAATGTTTATATAGGGTAGTAAATGAAAACTACTAAGGTAAAAAGTTCAGTGCTTTACGTAGATAGTAAACTATGCATAGTATTTTATTTGTAACCCCATGTGTTAAGAAGGGACACTGTTAAAGCAACAATCATTTAAAAGTAACAACCAACAAACTGGTATTTAATTTGGTATTTTAAATAGTTAAAAATCAAATGGAAACACTGTCTAAAGTAACTAAGATAATTCATAACAAAACCCATTAATCCAAGCTCTACTTATTGTAAATAGAATTCACCATGAGCTAACCTAAAATGTACCTGTGGAGATAAAACAAGAGTGTAAGTTAGCAAAGTATTAAATAAGATTTCAGGGAGCCCCTAAGTTTATTTTTAAGAACTTTAGAACTAATTCTCTATATGCAAACACTGATTAACTCAAATTTCTTGTAAGTGCATTCATACATGGCCTTGTTTGAGGCAGTGTATTTGTATTCACTAGCAAAATTCATGTCAATAAAATATTTTTGAAGCAGTTTATTTCCCAGATATTTCACTAGTTTAAAATAGTCATTTCAGTGATTAATCTGATTTTCTATTGAAACCTAAGCTTTTAATGAAGACATGCATCTGAAAATAAGGCAGTTTTTCTCTAGTCTGCTTATTAATAGAAAACAAATCTTTGGTTTTTAGTTGAAGTGACAGGAAGGATTTTTGCAAAAAGACTAAGGAACCAAAGCAATTAAAAAGCTCTTGATAAGCAATAGGGAACTCCAAACCCATCAAGGTCAGTAGAGTACCTAAGGCACCTCAGCTTCAGATGCGACAGTCATCTTTGCTTAGAGTTCTGATAATCTATATACATGATTTTTACCATCTCAAGAATGTGAAACTGAAAAAGTAACGTCCAACAATGATTACTGTGAATAAGAAAATTATTGTGATAAATGGGAGAGACGTTGGAGACCTCTGTTCTACCTCCCATATTTATAATGAGGAAACCAAAGCCCAGTCACGAAACAGGTGACACCAGTTTGTGTCGACAAATTCCTAATCTGTTTCTGTTAGGGCAGGACAAATTCTAGACTTTTAACTTTGAATGGCTAGTAAACCAAGTGTGAAGGGTTTCAGAGATATGAATTGGAGCCCCCCCCAAAAAATCCTCATAAATCCCCAAAGGCAAGTTCGAAATGTATAATAGTTTACTGTTGTAATTCCTTTATACCATGTGTTGGACAACTTAGCTAATATGTTAATTGATTTATACAATTCCTTTCAATTTTATCTAAAAATAGCAGACCAAAATTAAATAAGAAAGTTACATAAGATTCCATTTGAGCATACATAAGGCCATGATACTTAATGTGAACCACCATTTCTTGGAAGAAAGAAGACATCCAAATGTCTGATGCAGAGAGAAAGTTCCTGGCCAGTCATCCAGTAGACTCTCTCCACTCTTCAATGGAAAGGTGATGCTTGTATTTTTAAAAATCTCTACAAAGCTCACATACAACAAGACAGTACATCCTAGATTTGTGACTGATATGAGCATTTAAGGCTGTCATTTTCAAGTATAAAAGTTTAGTGTTCCATTACCCAATCTGTGCAGTAGACATAGCTATAAGCTTAAGTCATGTGAATTAACAGAAGCCCACCAAAGACATTTAAAAAATTATAATTTAGGCAACAGCAAGTTTAAATGTAGGAAAGGCTAGAAAAAAATGTGTAGATGAGATTGTTTCTCTAAAATGCATTAGGTTGTTCACAATGAAGCTTTGTCTAACACCATTATCTGATGCATGGCATATGCAATAAGGCAGATCCACAGCAGACCAAACAAGGAAGCTGAATTAGGTAATAGAACTAGTAATTAAGATGGTTCACCTCTAACACAGTTCTGTGGCCTGTTCCCCCCAGAGAAAGATTAGAAATGGCTCCAGTGTACCAAATAAGCTTCACAGAAGAACATGAAAATTTTTCTCCAACTTTTTTTTTTTTTTTTTTTTTTAAGCAGAGCCTTTCACTTAGGGACCAACACATGCACTGCTTGTAGATTAAATAATTCAAAATTACTTCCTTCTAGCCTAATGTAATATAGCTGGAGAAAATGGGTCTCTGGAAGCCGGTATTTTGTTTAACTTACATTCTAGATGTGTATATAAGTTGTCATTCTATAACTTCTGCTGTGGTTCCAACATCTATATCTGAAAGGTGGAAGCAGCTGTTCTGTTACAATTTTCACGTAACATGCTTGGATTCTAGGTCTTCCCTCTTTAACACAACTTAAAGTTTCTTGTGGTTTGGTCAACATACACAATTCTCATTTCATTTGATGTACACAGCCAAAGTGGGAATTAAAAAAAAAAAAATTACCAACTAGTTCAGAGAGCTAAATTGAGTCCAGCATTATGGCAAAGTCTGACCCAAAATTTTAATTTGTAATTTTAGCATGTGTCTCATGCACTTTGGGGAGCATCAAACTAAATCTACAATTGCCAGAGCCTTGTTACAGTTTAATGCACATTAACTAAAATGTGTACATTTTTAGTGTTCATGATAAATGCAATTATGACCTTATTACACTTTTGGCATTCTTTAAGAAAGCACATTAAGCTTTAATATAGAAATATTTAGGTTACACTTGTGCTCAAGTAATAATAAAAACATTTGCTCTTTTTTGATCTCATACATTCTCTCCTCAGGTATGGCCCATCTCCTGTACGCTTGGAGCGACCTTTGGCTACGTGGCTGGCCTTGTTATTTCACCACTCTGGATATACTGGAATAGAAAGCAACTTACGTACAAGAACAATTAACTGGAGCAAAGGGAGATACTTCTTTGTGCAGATTCTGTAAGGGCTGTGCAGAAATGTGTATGGTCAAAGCCAAGCAGTTCCATTTACAGCACTGTTTTTTATGTAGTTACAACATGATGTGATTGTAGCTTTTTAAACTATGAAACCCCTGAGAGATTGTACCTTCTAGTCGAAATAAAGTATTTATAATAGATTGTGGCTTCAGATGCTGCTTACTGCTTCTTAAACCTTTAAGGAACATTCTTAATAACCTTTATAGAATTCTGAGGACAGGTTTTGTTTTCTTTCAAGTTTTGAACTGCTTCATTACCTATAAAAGGTCTGGGTATAGCTGTAGCATTTCATTTGCTTTCTGAGAGAAATGGACAATTTCCTTGGCCACTGAAGATGTTTCTCACGTAATTAAACAACAGTTTATACATCTTGATCCTATTCTTTTTTTTACAGTGTGTTTCTTTGGAGTTAAAATGGCTATGATAGCCTCATCAAAAACAGTCTTCAATCCCTTCTGGGTTAAAGCTGAACATTCCACATAGCAGCATGCTCCTATCTGGGAGGGAGAAAAAAAATCACAAATATATAAAATCATGTTTATACCATTGGCATGACATAAACACATCATTATAAAGAAAGTTATACAGCTATGCGAAAAGAATATGTTCATCGTCCATGTTCATAACCCCCGAGAGAGGATTTTAAAATACTAGTGTATGTCCTTCCAGACTTTCTATGAAAAATTATTTCATTCACCACATATTTACTGGGTATCTACTATATGTCAAGCACTGTTTAGGTCCTGGGGATATGTCAGTGAACTGAACAAAAGAGCAGAGTCCCTGCTGTGTGGCGTCCACATGTGCTGACATCTGCTGGGTGAGAGGCACACGGGAGGGAATACAGAGCAGATGGTGGCAAATGCTGTGGGGAAAAAGCAGAGTGAGGGAGGCAGGGAGTGCTGAGGACAGTGGTAGTGGGGGTCGGGGGAGGCTTCTCAGTGGGGAAGTTTGAGCAGTGAGGGATACCTAGGGGAAGAGCTCCAGGCAGATAGATCCTGATGCAGGAGCATGCCTGGAGTAGTCAAGGAACAGGATCACACTGAGAAAGTGGTATTTGAGCAGAGACCTGAAAAGAGTGAAAGAATGAATCATATCCATAGGGAAGAACATTCCAGGCAGAGGGAGCAGCAAAAGTACAAAGGTTCTCAGAACTTTGAGGGAACAGCAAGGAGACCAGGAGGCCTGGGGAACAATGAGTAAGGCAGAGAGGGAACAGAGGCTTGTAGGCCACAGTGCGGACTTTGGCGTTTAATCTGAGCTGGGGACTGGAGGATTCTGAGCACAGCGGTGACATGATTGGGCTTACATTTTGAAGACTTACCCTGGCTGCTGTGTTGAGAACAGATGACCATGGGGCATAGGCAGAAGCAGAAAGGTGAGTTGGAAGCTATTCCAGTAAAGCAGGCCAGAGATGGAGGAGGCCTGAACCAAGTGATAGAGGGAAGAGATAGAAAAAAGTGTCTGGATTCTGGATATGTTCTGAAGGTATGTTGTGCCAAAGGCTAGATGTGTGGTATGAGAGAAAGAGCAAGGGCAAGTATAACCTCAGGCCTTTTTTCTTTTTTTTGAGACAGTTTCACTCTTGTTGCCCAGGCTGGAGCACAATGGTTTGATATCGGCTCACCACAACCTTCACCTTCTAGGTTCAAGCGATTCTCCTGCCTCAGCTTCCCGACTAGCTGGGATTACTAGGCATGCGCCACCACGCCCAGCTAATTTTGTATTAGTAGAGATGGGGTTTTTTCATGTTGGTCAGGCTGGTCTCCAGCTCCCAACCTCAGGTGATCTGCCCACCTTAGGCTCCCGAAGTGCTGGGATTACAGGCGTGAGCCACCACGCCCAGCTGAGGGCTTTTGACCTAAGTAACTGGGAGGACAGCCTTGGAGAAAGAAGAATCATATCTTAGATATGTTAATTTTGAGATACTCAGCCACCTAGATGGACTTGGTGAGTAAACAGCTGGATGACCAAATTGAGAATTTAGGAAAGAGGTCCAGGCTGGAGATGGAAGTCTAGGAATCTTTGGTTGTAGACTGTGCAAGCCACAAGACTGACAAGCTCATTTAGGCCTAGGGAGGGTAGCTATAGAAGAAGACATCCACAAAGCTGAGTGCTCATCCCTGGGGCCCTCCAACCAGGGACTAAGGAGGTAAAGAGATGGAGCAGAGTCCAATGAGAGGGGAGAAAAACCGAGAGGCCAAGTGAAGAAAGTTTCAAGAAGGACGCAACTGTGCCAAATGCTGATGAGTCTAGAAATGAGATCATATTGTTTTGCAACTACTTTTTTCCCTTTAACTACATAACAAATATGAAATCTTAACAGATATTTTAGTATGAAGTTTTAATAGATTGGAATTTCTGCCATTATAAACAATTCAGCATCTTTGTAGCTCTCTTTAAGCACATCCCTAATAATTTGCTTTTATTATTAAATATAAATGGGCAAATTATAATTTTATATACGAGGTACAAAGCAATATCTTCTCTATATATACATATACACACACACACAAGTGAAATGATTAAATCAACATAATTAACATCTATCACCTTAAATACCATTTTGTGTGGTGAGAACATTTAAAATTTACTCTTTTAGCAATTTTGAAATATGCAGTCCCCCTTTTTCTTTTTTTTTTTTTTTGAGAAAGGGTCTCACTCTGTCATCCAGGCTGGAGTGCAATGGCACTATCTTGGCTCACTGCAACCTCCACCTCCTGGGCTCAAGTGATTCTCCTGCCTCAGCCCCCAAGTAGCTGGGACTACAGGCATGCGCCACCATGCCCGGCCTTTTTTTTTTTTTTTTTTTTTGGTGGAGATGGGGTTTCACCATGTTGTCCAGGCGGGTCTCCAATTCATGGGTTCAAATGATCCACCCACTTTGGCCTTCCAAAGTGCTGGGATTACAGGTGTGAGCCACTGCGCCCAGCACCACCATTATTAACTATAGTTAGCATGCTGTGCAGTGTATCTCAAAAAAGACATATTCCTCCAGTCTAACACTGTACCCTTTGACCAACATCCTAATGATTTGCTTAGGATAAACTCTTACATATGGAATTGCTTGATCAAAACTGTCCATGATTTTAAGGATTTTGCATATTGTCAAGACTGCTTTGATTCAACGACCAGTACAACAGAGTCCATTTTACTACACCCTTGGAATAGCGGGTATTATAATTTCTCATTTTTTGCCAATTCTATAGGTGCAAATTGAGCTTACATTTGACTGCTAATAAGTTTGAACATATTTCCTATCTTCAGTGGCAATCTGCATTTGGGGGGGTGAATTTTTCATTGTTAGCCCATTTTTCTATTGGAATCTGTGTCTTCTGATTAACTCATGCAAGAGGTTCCTGTATACTAAGGATGTTAACCCATTTTTCTGCCATCCATCTCAGTTTATATGACTTTTCATTTTATTTCTGGCATTTGATGTGGTATTAAGTTTTTATGCAGTTAAATCATTAATATTTTCATTTATGACTTTTATCTTTATAACATTTAGAAATTCCTTCTCTCCCCAAGATTACAAAATTGAATACATGGAATTTCTGAAGTGATTTGTTAGTAAAGCCATTTATTTTTTGCATTAGGAAAAACTGTCCTCCAAAAGTTTTCTCGCTTTCTTTTGTCTCCTGATATTACATTTTAAAAGACTATATATGGGCTGGGCGCGGTGGCTCACATCTGTAATCCCAACACTTTGGGAGGATGATGCAGGCGGATCATGAGGTCAGGAGATGGAGATCATCCTGGCTAACACGGTGAAATCCCGTCTCTACTAAAAATGAAAAAAAAAAAAAAATTAGCCGGGCGAGGTGGCGGGTGCCTGTAGTCCCAGCTACTTGGGAGGCTGAGGCAGGAGAATGGCGTGAACACGGGAGGCGGAGCTTGCAGTGAGCTGAGATCCAGCCACTGCACTCCAGCCTGGGCGACAGAGCGAGACTTCGTCTGAAACAAACAAACAAACAAACAAAAAAGACCATATGTGGATTCTGTTTCCACAAAAGTCCTATTGAAATCACAACATGTAAAAAACAGAATCCAATGATGTTAAGGCCAAATGGGAAAAAAGGGGGAAAAGTAAACCTAGCCTTGGGGCACAAAGGAAGATAAGCTACAAGGTACTGCATGCATCACTGTTTTATATATACTTTTAGAACTTTCGTATTTTCTATCCTTTTTTCATAAAAAGATTGGAGAAATTTCAACACATTTCTTTGCAAACCTAGTCATCATTTTTTTGGTTTTAACCACAAATTTAAACTGTCATCCTAGGTGGCTCCACTGTCTAACTCAATGAGTCTTAAGACAGAGCTGATTTGGCACAGTGCAAATGTTTAAGTAATGAAGGGTTGAAAGTAGTGACATGTATTTCCGATGCTTTTTTCCATATGTGACGTTTTAGGAAAGTATCATTGGCAATGTAATACAGGTGTTAAGAGCCTCAGCCCAGGAGTCAGGCTTTGGACTGAAACCCAACTCTGCCATTTATTACCTGCAGGATCTCGGGCTAATTATCTGACATCTCCAAGCCTCCACTCTCTCTTCTGTATAACTGGGGAAACAGACCTACCTCACTGAGTTCATGCAAGGATTAAATGAGATAATGCATGTAAAGCACTCAGCACAGTGTCTGGCATACAGTAAATGCACAATAAATGTTAGCTTCTATTGTTATCTTAGCGTCTTTTACATTCATGCTTAAATTCTGTAAGTGTTCCATTACCTCTTTTGCTAGTTTCTGTCCTTGTTCCACACATATAGGTTTTTCTTTCATATCATTCAGTCTTGCTAAAGTTTTGGGGTCATCTCGGAGATCAATCTAATTAAGAAAGGTCAATAATGTCTGATAATATTACAAATCTTTAAAGAAAAATCAAAGCATGTAATCCCACTTAATCCCCACATACCAAAAAAAGATTAAACAAAAGAACTTAATTTTTAAAAACCGGGAATAGAATTGCTTTCTTTTGGCACAATTTTTTCCAAAAATATGATAGAACTCATTAACTTGCAGTTGAGATTAAACACTTATATCATTTGCTCAGCTTTGGGACTGTTTATCTGAGAGCAACCCCTAAGGCAGGCCAAAGAGCTTATCCTAAAATGAGGAAAATCAAACTAGACATACCTGAGTTCCTATTAATAAAAAGGGTACATTTGGTGCGTATTCCTTAAGTTCCGGTACCCACTCCTCTTTCACATTTTGAAATGAGGCTGGATTTACCACCGAGAAGCATATAAGGAAGACATCGGTCATTGGGTAAGATAAAGGCCTCAGACGGTCATAGTCTTCCTAAGGAACAAAGAAAAGCCTCATTATGTATTTACATTTCTGTTGTTTACTAATAATATGTATATTAGATTACATGGTCAAAGATGCAAATTCAGGACTACTCCACTAGTGGAATGTATGGCACTCTATGTAAAATCAGATAACTCTGGTTTTGTTATTCTTCCTTGTGAAGTTCTGAACACCCGTGAGGTTAAAAAAAAAAAAATGACAGTATCATTAACAATGACAATGAAAACTTTGGAAAAATACATTATGATCACTAATGCTGTCACTAAAAACATTTTTAACTAAAAAGTTTGCACAAAGAATTGAATATAGCTAGACATTGCCTAAGTATTGTAATTTATAATAACTAATACATACTGAATATTTACTATGTGTCAGGCACTAGTCTATATGCTCTCTCATGGATTACTTATTTAATCCTTATAACAACAATATGACACAAGTACCCTTAATCCTGACTTTCATTTGAGTAAACTGAAGCACAGAAGTTAAATTACTTGTGTAAGGATGTACAGCCAGTAAGTCAAGGAGCTGAGATGCAAATCCTGCCAGTTTTTACTCCAGAGTCTATACTCTTAACCACTATACAGCTTCACTGAGACCTTCAAGCTTTGCTTTCCTTGTTTCTATAGTTTTATTAATTTTGTGTGTGTGTGTGTGTGAGAAAACTTAAAAGAGAAACATATACAGTAAATCCACCAAAATCCTCCTTTACTCTCCAAGTTCCATTCCCTCTACCTAATATTTTCATGTTTATTCTTCCAATTCGTTTTCTATGCATGAATATACCAATAACTGTACATATTCGTACGTCTGTATATAAAATGAAATCATGCAGTACTTGTTCTGCACTGTCTTTGTCTTGGACATCTTTCTAAATTAGAATACGTTAGACTACTATATCATTTTACACTGTTGCTTCAGAGTCCCCAGAACAGCTATACTCCTGATGGTTATTTTAGTCTCTATCACAAAAGGCAGTGAATATCCTTTTTTGCATAGACTATTTTATGTGACACAAAATTCTACTTATTTACATTCTCGAGAGTGAACAGAGTCCGGATTCCATTTTTGGCATAGCTAGACTCTCATCTGGTTTCAAAGAAACTTTATTTTTAGCCTGGGCCACCTCCCCTCTTAAATGAGTCGCTTCACTACAGAACTACACAAATGTGGAACTAAGGGAATATTAAAAACATCATCTTCCACTTGGAGTTTCAGCAGTAGTATTTCCTCGTGGAACAATTTTCCTTTCATGCAATTTTCTGACATTTTTCATAATACAACTTTCAACTCAAGTATGTTCATGTCTCAAACCCTTGACTGGTGGGTAACCCTTTTGTTTTTCTGGGATGCTTTTGGAGAGCACACCTATAATCTGGAGCTGTGGGCATGAAAAGATTGCTCAGGTGTTGGCTATCACGGGATGAGAGGGGAAACGCCACCCCCAATCTTCTGCAACTTTTATTTTTTAAAGTGGATGCCTCTAAATGGTTTTGATTAAAGCAGTGCTCTGGCGTTAAGAAATTCACAACAAAGAAATCAAATAGGGTGGGTGTGAAACATGTTACACGCCCCCAGACAGTCACTAGAGGAAGACTTCTTGAAATTTTAAAGTGTTTGAAATCAGTTTGTGTTAAACAGTACAATTGGGTGCCTTATATGAAGTTTCTGGGCTCTACTGCCTGTTTCAAACTGCAAGTCCATAAAAGAAAAAAAAAAAAAAAAGAAAGAAGCAGTATTTCATCTTAGCATCCCACCCAGCAACTCCACACTTCGGAGCAAACCTGCAGTTGGCATGGCCGGGTAATGGGGTGTTCTCATTAAAAAGCACTCCTCATCCGTATTTAGATTTCCAATTTTCACAGACATAGGAATGGGGAAACTATCCCATAGGATTATGAGGAATAAATGAAATAATGCAACTAAAGCACTCCGCATAGCACCTGGCACATCAAAGAACTCTTTCAATGCTTAAACATAAGTTCTTTATCCCATGGGAAACCGAGTCTCTTATTCCTCTGCAAATCCACGCAGGGTCCCCTGAGTGCCACACTTGCCTCAGCTTTGCAGCTCCCTCCAACCACAAAGAAGTCTTTTAGTAAGAAATAAAATCAAAACACACAAAACTCAGGTCTCTCGAGATAGTATAATTTTCAGATGAATAAAAGAGAATGATACATTATTGCTGTACTAATTAGTCACTTAGCCTTAAGACTATTTAAAATGTAACAAAAATGGATTTATATTTAAGAAAGCCAAATTAGAGATTTTAATGGAAATTTTACTTTTCAAGCAAGTTTACCTCCTCAGGGAAACAGAAGTGTGCACTCTTTCTCTAGTGAGAGATGACAAGAAATAAAAACTAATTGAATGCCATGTTCTCTAGAGATGCTTCACAATATTAATCCAAATATTTTACAGAAGGTAAACATATTGTACAGATTCCTTTCATAACCACAGTGAATCCTGACTTTCCTCCGTGAGAGACATGTGGGCACAAAGGAGGACAATTAGACCAATCATTTCTAGATATTTCTTAAATTACAGGTTTTGTTTGAATAATTAAAATGTGAAAAACTGGGGCTATTACAAAATAAAACACACACGTATGTTTAGACCTCCCTGGAGAGAAATTTACTTCTTAAGTCTGAACTATCTAAAATGAATTTCTTCTGCCTATCATCTCTGGCTAAATAACTGGCAGTTAGTGGCTGGGCGTGGTGGCTCGTGCCTGTGATCCTAGCACTTTGGGAGGCCAAGGTGGGACTCTTGAGGTCAGAAGTCTGAGACCAGCCTGGCCAATATGGTGAAACACCATCTTTACTAAAAATACAAAAATTATCTGGGCATGGTGGTGCACACCTGTAATCCCAGCTGTTCGGGAGGCTGAGGCAGGAGAATCACTTGAACCCAGGAGGCAGAGGTTGCAGTGAGCAGAGATTGTGCCACTGCACTACAGCATGGGCAACAGAGCTAGACACCGTCTCAAAAAAAAAAAAAAAAAAAAAAAAAAAAGCAGTTAATACAAGAATGAGACCTTTCTACTTCTATCCAGCTGAGTAATTAGAAGTCTAATAATAGATAGCAAATTTAGAAAATAAATTATCCCCTGTGCATACTGTACCCTGCATCATATAAAATGGTTTATATCCATCACACAGTATCCTGAGTGAATTTAATATGAAATGTGGGATTTGGGAATGAATAAGTAGAAGTGTGCAGAATCTTTCATCTCAAGCCATGTATTTTATATTTGAGAACACAAAGAAGTCAGATTTAGAGCAACTGCCCTTACTTTTAAAAGATCAACTTATCAAAGTCACAACTTCTCACAGCCAACTCTCCAGTGTCTTCCTAATTAACAAACCAATTATATTTTAGTTCTAATTTTAAAATGTAGGTATTTAAACATTTCAGCATGGTAACTAGAACATTCTCAGGAGTAGAGAAAAGTGTATTAAAGAAAACTGTTCAACATCAAAACAATGAAAGAACTGGTGAGTTTAGTCAACATGGCTGTTGGACTGCATGGCAGACTCTTTAGCTTCTTACCAACTGGCTAAGTACCAGAAGTATCAAGTTTTTAAGTGTGTTCTGGCAGTTTAGTGATCAGGCTCTCCCTCATTGAAGAGTCCTCGATATGTGATAATGACAACCTTACTTCAAAAATATCACACACGGCCAGGCGCGGTGGCTCACACCTGTAATCCCAGCAAACTTTGGGAGGCTGAGGTGAGAAGATTGCTTGAGTCCAGGAGTTTGAGACCAGTCTTCCCAATGTGGTGAAATCCTGTCTCTACTAAAAATACAAAAATTAGCTGGGCATGGTGGCACATGCCTCTAGTCCCAACTACTCAGGAGGCTGAGGTGGGTGGATCACTTTAGCTCAAGAGGTTGGGCCTGCAGTGAGCCATGAATATGCCTGGGTGACACAGTGAGACCCTGTCTCAAAAAAAAAAAAAAAGAAATCACATACTTACCACCTGACAAGAATCTGCAAACAAAAAACGAAAGAAATGTGCTCTGTGAGGAAACAAAAGCTCTTCCAATGCCACAGAGAAATGTAGCCAATGACCATCAGCTGGAGACCCCTTTCTGTGTGCAGCTCAGCCAGCAGTGCCCATGAGCCTCTCACTTCTGCACCGTTCTTTGTCCCCTTCATGTGGACCTGGGTGCTCCTCCTACCTTAGTGATCTCTGTTTAAAATGCATGTTTTTAGGATGGGTATGTCTATTTTAAAATACATATCCAAAACATATTTTAAATAAAAACACTCATATTGGATGATTTACCTTGTGTCATGCTTTGTTAGCTAGAATGCTATCATGTGTCATTTAAAAGCAATCAGTAAAGATTTACTGAGACTATAGCCCTCTGGAGCTTGCAGTTTAGTTGGGAATTCAAGACATAAACATATAAAAAGACAGCCATATACAACAATAGGAGGGAATAAAAGTGTAAGCTGGAGCAAGTGAATATAGAAATGCTTAATTTAAGAAACATTACTAAGCACCTACTATGTGCCCAGAACAGTGCTAACTGCAATAAATAAAGGAGGGAAGGATGAGATTCAAATAACATCTATTTGCAAAACACCTTATAAACATTTACAAAGCTCTCTCATTAAGTATCTGTATGTTAAAAATAAGGCAATGCACTCGAATGTGCAGCAGTGCCCACAATGTGCCTGGACACCACTCCAGCGCCTTGCAGACCTCAAAGCCACAGCCCAGAAAAGGAAACTGTAGGCTGGTGTGGGAACATGCGTCAGGTTAGCACCCAAGAGGAATAATTCTGATAGGTGAGGAGATACACACAAACGCATAACGGCTTTCACTCTTAGGAAGTTCATGGTAAGGTAGACAAGATGTATATGAACATGATAGTACAAGTTAGAACAGTAATGAGAGGACACTAAAGACTTCTTGGAAGAGGTACTTGAGTGGGTCCTTACAGAAGAGAGAGAGCTTGAACGTATCCAATGTGCTAGCAATGCGACTTTGGCCCAGTCCCTTATTCCTTAGGACCTTAGTTTCTCTGTCTGAAAAATGGGAGACTGTCAGCGACAAATGCTTTGAAGACCATAAAGTACTATAGGAATGTATTGCAATCCCAAATAATGCAGGATAGTACTGTGATGTAGGAAATAGTCATTTATCAAAACCTACTAGAGTTTTCCTCTGTAACAACCTAGAATGAGAAACAACCTAGAATGGTAAGTCCCAGCCTTCCAAAATCTAAAGCAGCTTCTAACTACTTGAAGAAAGATATAAAACGTATGACAACTAAGTAAGAACATCCCTGAAAAGTGGTGGCTTTGTGGTCCGTGCAGTAGCAATTCTCTGTGTCACTTCCAAGGCACACAGTAGTAATCTTCATATACAACATCTGTTTCTAGCAAGAAGTCCAAAACAGGCATCGGGCTCTTGAAACCCTCAACCCTTCAAAGGGTGCTACACAGAAGCCCAGAGGACACATGTCATGAAGCCAGCTTCTGAGAATGCAAACTGTTTTCTCCTCTATTTAACTTATATATCATGTGTCTATGGTAATGCTTGGTCAGAGTAGCCTATGAAACCTCATTTCTTTTCTTGTCTTTTTTTTTTTTTTTTTGAGACGGAGTCTCACTCTTGTAGCCCAGGCTGGAGTGCAATGGCACGATCTTGGCTCACTGCAACCTCCACCTCCTGGGTTCAAGCAATTCTCCTGCCTCAGCCTCCTGAGTAGCTGGGATTACAGGTGCCTGCTACCACGCCCGGCTAATTTTTTGTACTTTTAGTAGAGATGGGTGTTCACCGTGTTAGCCAGGATGGTCTCAATCTCCTGACCGCGAGATCCGCCCACCTCCGCCTCCCAAAGTGCTGAGATTACAGGCATGAGCCACCGCGCCTGGCCTGAAACCTCATTTCTATTGCGTAGTCATTTTGATACTTTTGAGTTCATTTTAACTTTGTGAAATGAAAATATCAGTTTTTACCTCCTTAAAAATAACTCTGTTTTTCAAGGAAGCTGGGTTGGGTCCCTTTTGAAAACACTTTGGTAAGTTTGGTTCAAAACTTACCAGTGATGAGTTTACTGAATTTGCCTACCGCTTCCTACTACCTCCCAGCACTCTTGGACTAAAGAAAATTTGGGGAAGAGAAAGGTTTTTTTTAGGTGCTATAAATTCTTAAGAGGTCACTGTTTTTCAAAAACTTTGCAAACATTTGGTGTTTTCTTTTTTAATTTTCGGTTCAGTTGTGAAATGGTATTTATATGTCACTGGCCTGATTAGCACTTACTAAAAGAATCCTTGAAATGAAAGGCTTAGCTTTTTACTTTTAGCTACTGTCATCTTCATATATTTTGATTTATACTAAGTCAGCCTCCTAATTAATGTACCAATTATTTAGGAGCTAGGGAACCAGATCTTGGTCTTCTTTTCCATTGTGCTTTCCTTTTGGCCACCTGACTGATCGTAACTCCTGTTTAGGTTGGCTGGAGGAAACGGAGAGAAAATTTACATCTGGTGGGGCAGAAAGAAACCAGCTAGAGGACTGGCCTTGTCATTATCTAACTGTGTTGTGATGAAATGGCACTTCCTCATCTCTAAAAGCAGGGCACTGAACTAGCAGATCACCACGTCACATGATGAAAAACACTCCAACTGAACACTTCTTACCCTTGTGAGCAGCCCTAGTAGCAGATTTAATGTGGGAGGAGGTTCACACTACGGGATAAAAATCAAGTTTTAGGATTCCATTTTATCTAAGCTGACCACCACAAGGCAGAGGATCAAGACTTAAGCTAAATATGGCCCTCAGGCAAGCTTCACTTCCCCATCTGTGAAGGGAGAATAAATATAGCATACACATGTTAAGATAAATGAGAGAGCCGGTCAAGTGTTTCGAGCTCTTCGGCAGACAAGCCTGACTTTCCAAAAAAAGACAAACCACAACTTCGGAGCCAGTGCTATTTCTTCTGTGCATGGTGAGGTGACTTCCCCAGTTGTAGAGGATTTAGAGCTGAAATTCCATATTGTCTGGAGCTATAATTACAAGTCTCTTGCACTAAAACAGAGGTCAGCTGGCCTAAAGCACGCAGAAAGAAGGTAAATGTCTGATCACATTTCCATGTGGTATACTCCTTTCCTAACTTTTTGGCACACATTTCATGTTGATAGAATATTCATTCATTCACTCCACAAATATCTGGCAAGTAGGTGCTGAGTGCTGTGTATAGACGAGTGAACACAACACAGACCCTGCCCTCATGCCGTGTAGAGTACAGCAGAGGAGTAGGCACAGGGCTCTCAGCTAGGGCAATACCACCCTATGTCTGGCGGGGGGTCATTTCGGACATTTGGGAGGCGCTGTCAATTGTCAAAATGAATGGGGAAGCTCTGCTAGCATTTAAGGGTGGGAGCCGTGGTGCTACATGACCTGTATGAGGAAAACCAGCCCCAGGCCCGCATGAGTGGTGAGTGTACTGCTAGACATTCATAAATATGAAAAACTCCTTTGTGGGAAAACAGCCTGTTGCATAGCAGGAGTGAGGCCATCTTGAAGTAAAACTGCCATGATGACCAATGTTTGATGCCTACAATCCAAGGTGTTCCAGTAGCATAGATAAGCCCTCATAACCTCCCCAGTGGTCACGAGTTTCTAAAAGTCTGAGGGATGATGAGCTTCCTGTGTCTTTACCCTAAAAGCATAGTATATAAAGGATACTTTCTAGAGGTTGGTTGTGAGAATCCACCATCTCTTGGCCTACCTAGACATCATTTCTGTTTCTAAGTCTGTATTAAATATTTCTTTCTGAGAAACTGGATTTGTCAGCCTCTTTCTTCAGCCTCTCAGCTCCCTCGGCCTTTGAAGGCAGGTTTGCATAGACCTGCTCGCCATGGAACACCTTTTATAATTGCATGAATCTAGGACCTGATTCTGCTGCATATATAAAAGTAAAGTTTTTTGGCATAACTTTAGTGCATTTTTTAAACTTTTTCTTTTCTTTCTTTTCTTTCTTTTTCTTTTCTTTCTTTTCTTTTTTTTTGGAGCAGTGTTTTACTCTGTCACCCAGGCTGGAGTGCAGCGGCGTGATCACAGATTGCTACAGCCTTGACCTCCTGGGCTCTAGCCTCCACCTCAGCCTCCTGAGTAGTCGATACTACAGGCGTGTGCCACCATGCCCAGCTAGTCAGAAATATTTTTTATTTTATTTTTTTTGTAGAGACTGGGGTCTTGCTCTGTTGCCTGGGCTAGTATCGAACTCCTGGGCTCAAGCAATTATCCTGCCTCAGCCACCTAAAATGTTGGGATTACAGGCATGAGCCATGGCCCTCAGACTTTAATGAATTTTCTAGGAAGGTAATTTCAGTCCACATTGAAGGAGAAAGATTGTACTTTATTTTATTTGAAACATCACAGGAGGCTGGGTGCAGCGGCTTATACCTGTAATCATAGCACTCTGGGAAGCTGAGACAGGTGGATGGCTTCAGTCCAGGAGTCAAGACCAGTGTGGGCAACATGGCAACACCCCATCTCTACAAAAATACAAAAATGAGCCAGGTGTGGTGGTGTGTGCCTATAGTCCTAGCTACTTGGCAGGCTGAGGTGGGAGGATCACTTGAGCCCGGGACACCGAGGTCGCAGTGAGCTGAGATCATGCCACTGCACTCCAGCCTGGGTGACAGAATAAGACCCTGTTTCAAAGAAAAAAAAGAAGAAGAAGAAAAAGAAAAAACAAACATCACAGGAGTTACTTACCATCACAGAAAATCACATGCCACTGGCAACATTGCTCTTAGCATCTGAGTCACCAATAAAACCTAACTATGTCAGCCAATATTTTTAACTGTTGCATTCATGGTCATTTTACCTAATAGGTGCAGGCCTGATTACTTCATTATGATGTCTGGAGTAGTCAGCCTTGGGAGTTTAGCAATTTAATACTGAAATAAATAGTTTTATGATGGATTACTTTCCTTTTTAGTTCTCCTCCATATCACTGCCAGGACGTTATACTGATTTAAAATTACACGTATAGGGAGATTATATTATCTACAGATCTCATTTGAGGATAAGTAAAAAGGAAGTATTTGTTATAAAAATGGGAGATGGATCTGATAAAATTGAGGTATCAAATCAGACATTTAACCAATTGGGACAAAAATGACTATAAATGCAAATTGGGGCAGGTGCTATGAAGGAAGAGAGCCAGGTTCTGGGAGAGAGAATAACCAGGAAGATGAGCTTCAGTCTGGGCAGGCAAGAAAGGCCTCTCTGCAGGGGTGACACGGAACCTGAGACCCGAGGGACCACTTAAGGAGACAGACAACAAGACAGCGTATGCAAACGTCCCAAGGCAGAAAAGCCCTGACATACTGAAGACCACAGGGAAAGGCCGGGGTGACAGGTGGGGCTGGAGAGAGGGAGTCAGCTTGGACCACCAGGGCCCACCTGCAATGGAAAGTCATTAAAAGGTGAGTCCCCCCCCCCATCTCCCCCACAACCCCCGCAAAAAAAGTCACAAAATTTGAAAAAGATAATCCAGGCTACTTCAAGGAGAATGAATTGGAGGCAGGCAGGCTTATAAGGGGAGAGATTATTATAGTAATTCAGCTGAGAGAAGATGGAAGCTTAGACTAAGGGATAGCAGTTGACGGCTGGAGAAATGGTGGATTTTAGATCTATTCTGGATATATCTAGATGATGTGGCATCTTTTAGAGGGATGAGGAAGACTGAGGGTAGAGAAGCACCATAGGGAGAGAACTCAAGAGGACAGTTTGGGATGTGTTAAGCTTGAGATGTCAAGCAGGTGGTCAGAGGAGGTCTCTGCCTCTGAGTTCCAGAACTAGCTTATTACTATGTACCTCCTTTTAGCTGAACCAGAAGCATCTCAAATTCAACATTTCTGAACTAAATTCACTTCTTCTCAGTCAAAACTGCAACTCCTCCTGTGTTCACCATCTCACTAAAAGATATCACCACTCAATCAGGGTGCACAAGCCAGAAACCTGAAAGTTCTCAGGATCAACCCCTAACACAAACACACACACCAAAGCAGTCACCTGCCCAGCGAGTCTCCCTGTTTCTTCTCTCTCCATATTTCTTCACCTGGGAGCTCCTACTCGTCTTCTAGGCTTGAGTCTGGAAATCACTTCGTCCAGCAGATCTTCTCTGAACCCCCAATTCAGCTTAAGCATCCCCACGCTCCACACTTCTGTGGCACCAGGAGCTTCTCCTGTCATCCTGTTTGTTTACACCGTAATACAATTGCCTCTTTTCTGATCTGCAGCTTCCCCTTCTGCATCAGGACTCCCTGAGGGCAGGGGACTATTGCTCAAGACCTGGCTTATGGTAGCAGCTTATTACATTCCTGCTGAATGAATGATGGTAGCTCACGGGAAGGTGAAGTGAGAAAAGTCAGCTGCAGTCATCGTGCAGGTAGCTTGCACAGTGCTAGCTGCACCTCCTTCACCAGCTACAAAGCTTGAGAAAGTGGATCAAATACCTGAACTCTCTCCAGTAACAGATTAATTTATCTGGCTGCTGACGTCAGTTTCGGCCAGATATCAAATTGCCTCCCATGAGCAGGGCCATTTTTCTGTGGCACACCAATGGGTCCAATCCACCTCCCTGAATAATGTGAGCTCTTAATAGAAGAGCCTTAGACTGAGGGATGCTTTAAGCATTTTAGTTCCTGCTGCTGCTTTTCACCACAACTTTTTCTGCATTGTCTCGACATTTGTCTTATCTAGGTACGGAGAATACAGCTGACTGTCTATCCGGCATTCTTCTACTTCCTCCTTCTTTCCAAAACTCTGATTCAGTTCAGGACCCCCCACCCCTTCTCCACTCAGACACATGCCCCTGGGGACCCTGGCCCCATACTTAGCCATATCGAGAGTCCCTGGTTGGATTAAGCCAATCATTGCGTTTCATTCCCCACTCCTGCCCCTCCCACTAAGTACTGGGTTTTGGAGGGCACATGACCTGGGTTGTCCAATCAGAGCAAAGTATTCACTGGCTTGTCCAACGTAGCTCCTGCCCCGCCTTCTGCTTCTGCAGCTGCTCCCCACCTCCTCTCGCCCACAGTATAAAAGGATTTACCACTCATTGGCCGTATCTCTACAGCTCATGGAGATTATTCAGGGCCCCCTCTACATAGGCCATTGCCGTGTTTTCTGTTATCACCACCAGGGTCTATGCGACAGCTCGGTCCCAGAACCCCACTTACTTATCTCCAGGACTAGCTATGGAGAGGGAGGCGTACAGATATCCCAGGTCTGACACCTCTACCAGAGCGGCCCTCTCACCCTTTTCAACACTTGGCCTACAGAGGCTGAAGTCCCCCGCTGACATACATACTTGCACACATTCTTTTAATAGACAAAGGCGACAAGCAGCCAAGCAGCAAAGAGAAGACCCCGGTAACTACACTCAGATGAAGGCTGCAGTGCTGCTTTCCTCTGTCCAGATGAGGCAGCCAGAGTGCACAGAGGAGTTAAGCCGTGACCAGCAAACCCATGTGGAATGTGAATACGTGAGCCCCACTCTGCTGGCCAAAGAAACGCATACAGTGCAATCTGCCATCTGAGGATGAGGATGGCTTCCCAGCAGGAGAAATCAGGATGCCCTCCCAGACACGCATGAACAGAACAGGCCCTTGCAAAACCACACACACTTTCTGAGGGGTAGATGAAAATGTTTTGGAACTGGCAGAGCTGGTGGTTGTACAACACTGTGAATGTACTAAATGCCACTGGACTGTATACTTTATTTTTTAATGTTTCTTTTAGACACAGGAGACAGGATCTCACTCTGTCACCCAGGCTGGAGTGCAGTGGTGCAATCATGGCTCACTACTGAGTCAAACTTCTGGGCTTAGGCGATCTTCCTGTCTCAGTCTTCCAAGTAGCTGGAACTACAGGTACATGCCACCACATCTGGCCAATTTTTTATTTTTTGTAGAGATGGGGGTCTCACTGTGTTGCGTAGGCTGGTCTTGAACTCCTGAGCTTAAGCAATCCTCCTGCCTTGGCCTCCCAAAGTGCTAGGATTATAGGCATGAGCTACCACATCCAGCCTGATTATATACTTAAAAATGGTTAAATTTATGTTGTGTAAATTTCACCTCAATTTTAAAAACATCCACACAGGGGCTGGGTGCGGCGGCTAACGCCTACAATCCTAGCACTTTGGGAAGCCAAGGCAGGAGGATTCCTTGAGCCCAGGAGTGTGAGACCAGCCTGGGCAACATAGGGAGACCCTGTCTCTATTAAGAAAAAGAGAAAAAAAAGAGGAAAGAAATACACACAGGTCCACAAGTGTGCAAAGATATGATCTTGCCTTGCAGGTACCCACATACACGTGTGTGTGTATGCACACATACACACTCACCTCGATTTCTTTGAAAATTCAGAAAATTCTTGCAGAATTACCCTGCAAGAAATCCTTGGAGGCCAAGAGTTGATGTGTTGACAATCAACTTCACAATATGCATTCATCACCACTGAGCACAGCTTATCCTCCTTGCACGGGTTTGATGCCCTCCCCTCCCCCTGCCTGTTCTGTATTACTTCCCTTTATCTTCTTCCCACCAGCTCTGGCCCTTTTATACTACAGACGGTTCCCCGTGGGGCTCTTCCCAGCCTATCACAAAACAAATAGCCTCACCACATTACTACAGCCTATGTAACTTCCCAGCCCAGAAGACTGCCTGCTCATGCTTTCACAGCAACCCAGGCTACCCACTGGGTCTTCACCGTCAGCCTAGGAGATAGGTCAGCTGCCACCACACTGATGAGGAAATAGGATCAAAGAAGCTCACCACCCGTCCAGAGTCACAGGGAGACTCTGGACAGGAGACTCTGGACGGGAGACTCTGGGTAGGAATGAAGTGGGAATGCAATTCTCCTAACAATGAGTGTAGGACCCTCTCCCACACACCCCCTCTTTGTTTCAACCAGGTAGTCTATCATGGGTTTCAGACACAGACCTCCGGAGTCTCTGAGTCAGGCTTCCTAGCTGTCTGGCCCTGGGCAAGTTACTTACCTTTTCTGTTTCTTTTATCTATAAAATGGACTACTAATGGAGCCTTCTCTTAAATGCTGGGAAAAGAAATGAGCTAAGGTACGAAAGGCACTTAATACATGTGCCGGCTGCTAATTTATAACCCTGTCCACCGAGTAGTGTTCCTTTTCCGTTCAGTTTCAGCAGATTTGGGGCAGAGTAATAAACAGGCAGAAAATGAGAACTGAATGTGAAATTAACTTCAGAACAAACACACTGAGAAATTTTGCTGGTTTAAATAAGTGTGTATGTTTACATGGCAGGCAAGGACTAAAGTTGGGTATTTTATGAAAATACTGAGAAAATAGCTAAACTGATATATCTCAAATACATTTTTCAAAAAAAATCAATGGCTACTAAGACCTGGGAAGGGAAAAGAGTCAAATGCACATGGACTTTGATGTGGCCATGGAGTCCTCTCAGCCCATTTTGCACACAGCAGGCAGGTTTCAGTGGCTTCCTGTACAATAATGCACACATGTCTACACTAGCATCCTCTGGGTTTCAAGAAGTTCAGACAATCTAGCAGCTCAACTTGATTTCCTACTCTAAAGGACCTAGCTAGGGAAGCGTGCCATTTCTGAAGCAAAGCAAGAGCCAGTGAGACAAAATCAAAGAGAAGCAACAGTACAGATAGAGGAGGAAACTAGCAACAATAAAACTTTATAAGAAAATCACCAGATAAACTGTCACTCATTCGTTTCAAGTATCTATTCTCTTTTGTGTATTCTCATAAAAGCCTTAGAGTCAGCAATGCGACAGGTGGTATCATTTCTCTCTTTCTCCAGGGGAGTGAGGGCAGCAGCTGAGCCCAGGCTCTAGGTGAAGTGGTGGGAACTATCACTGGAGCAGTTGGGCTGGCAGCAGTGGGAGTCAGGGAGTTTCAAACGTAAGAGGTGTGGACCCTGTAGTCTGGTGAAATTGCATAGGAACCTGCTAGGTCCCTGTTCTTATCCCTACCCTGTGTGGCCAGTAAGTGAGTCTTGTCAGAGTCTGTGCTCCATTGCTTGGGCCTGTGTTATGTGCTGCCTGGAAAATCAAATCGTGTGAGTCTCCCTTCAAAGAGTCACTGGCTTAGTAAAGCAACCAGTGAGACACTGGCAGCAACGGGATGTCACGAGAACAGTGGATTGCAGATCTGGAGTCAGAGGGCCTGGCCCGAGGTCCAGGGCAGCCTCTCACTGGCCATGTATGTAATCTCGTTCAAGTCATTTCCCTGTCTCTGACCCTATTTCTTCATCCACTAAAAAAGGGGGGTGCAGAGGGAGGAGTAGACAGTATGACCTACCTCTTTAATGTCATTGTTACGGTCAAATAGGATAAATGGGTCCAAGGAAGCCTCAAATGTAGGCACAGATGAACACAAGAGCCAAGAGCCATTGATGCTAAGTGCCACAGGGATTCAGAGTGGAGAGAATACATCTGCCCTTGACTAACAGAAAAGGCTACGTGGAAAAATAGGTATTACTGGATGTTCTCTGTTAATCTCTCCAACAAGGCACCCATCTTCAGAAGACTATGCCCTTTAGAAGTTCACACTATTTAGCTCAGAGTTCAAGACTGGCCATGCAGTCATCAAACTCCTCTTCCCACCTTAGATTTAATGGCTTCTCCAATGAACGACTAATCTGTAGCCGGAATGAACGTAGGCTGCTCCCGCACCTCCCCGTCCACCCCAGACTCTCCCACGTGCCTCTTTCTGTGTTCTTTTCTTGGCCTGGAATACTCTGTCTTGCCTGGGCCCCTTCCCACCCCAAAACATACACACATACCAACTATTCACTTAGGAAAACTGTCCAGACCCTCCCCCACCGTCCCCAGAGCTGGACGTACTCTTTCCTGCCTGGTCAATGTCTTTGATACCTGTATCAAAGGTATATATACATATGTACATATACACATACATATACACACACATATATCAAAGGTGTATATATATACACACACGTATGTATATATATACACATACATATAAATGTGTGCGCACACACATACCTGTATATACATATATATCTAATATATCTATAATAATACATATTATATATTAGTATATATATATAGGGTTTTTTTGTGTGCGTGTGTCTGTGTGTGTGTATGGGGTCTATAGTAGGACACTCTGCTCATTTGAGATAGGGCTACATTTTGAAAATTAAGTTAATGAAAATCAATTTGTAATAGTTATTAGTCATCTGTAATATGGTTTATATTCAGATGACTGAGACACTTGAAAACACCCAAATCTAATCAAGGTGACTGCAATGTAACTAAAGAAAGCTATAATCTAATAGAGTATGTTTTGGCCTATCTGAAAAATATGTTAACTGAAAAGCCATCATCTATACAGACTCTACACAGAGTCTAGCAAAGTAGAAATTGCATAATGATAATATTAGTGTCCACCCACCTCTGTCCAACAGTAAGATAGCGGATGCTGGAGCTAGTGGACACAACAGATCCTGGCCGCTAGAAAGTCATGCTCTCGTATGGAAAGAAAACATGATCACGTGGCCCCTGGACCTGGATGAAACAGAAATCTCCTCCCAGAAATCCAACTCGTTTTGCTCCAAAACCTGTATGCCAAGCAACTTCTTTATGAATTCATCAGGAGCCTGGCCCTGAACAGAATATCCACCACTGTAACTTTGTTCTTCATATTTATGTTTCTAACTATAAAAAAAGAGAAGACTTCAGTTAAATCCCAGCCAACTAAACACATGCATTTATCTTGGACCGCTCTAAAATCCTTTAACATGTACAGTAATTATTTTAAAAAAACATAAAGCCACAAGGACAAAACAAATAGGAAAAGAAATAACAGCAACAAAATTTAGAAGCTACAAGGCAAAAACAAAAACAAAAACAAAAACAAGTGGAACTGACTTAACAGGCCCAGGGAGCCAAATTTGGAGCCAGCAATGAGATGCCAGTTAAGAAACACTGGACTGCATGGCAGACCTCCCTGAGGATCTGAAGGTATGGGAACTGGAAGAGCGCCTGCTTTTGCAGCTGGACTGAACGCGGAGCCACAGGCGAGAGGGTGGAACAAGTTTGCTTTTTAATATCTTATCCCCTTCCCTGTCATGGTAAATGCTCCCAAACCCTGGTGAAAGGCAGATGATACTTATCCTCTGGTAAGGGCAGAACTAGGGCTCCCCAAATGGAAGACACAAAGCCCAGTCGAAGCACACAAGGCCACGGTGGTACACAAAGAAAATTGAGACCCCCCTCCAACACCCTGCTTCTTTCACTTGCCTCCCAGGATGAACCCCTCAGGCAGAAGAGTAGAAGATTCTTTCCTGGTTTATATGACTAGCCCAAGGGGGAAGACCAACACCTGCTAATACTATAGGTTCCCCAATAAAAGGCCCCAACAGATCACCCTACAACAGTGGTTCTCAACTGGGGGTGGGGTGAGTGAGGACTGGTGTTGCCCCAGGAGAACATCTGGCAATATCTGGAGACATTTCTGATTGCCATCAATGAAGGAGGGATGCTGCTGGCATCTAGGGGGAAGAGGCTGGGGATGCTGCTAAACAGTGCACAAGACAGCCCCCACAACAAACAATCCAGCCCCCAATGTCAACAGTACTGAAGCTGAGAAACCCTGACCTACAGGGAAGCTGAGAGTCAACCAGCCCTGCCCGTACATGGTTTCTCATGTGCTCAGTGCCACGCTTGTAAACACAAATAGGCATTTGAGAACTACCTGAAAGAGATCAAAATTAGAGACTACACAGAGAGACAAAAACTTTGAAATACTATCATTAATATCCTCAGATAAATTAAAGATGATATACCATCAAAAAACAAACTAGCCAGGCGCAGTGGCTCATGCCTGTAATTCCAAAACTTTGAGAGGCCAAGGCAGGTGGATCACTTCAGCACAGGAGTTCAAGACCAGCTTGGATAACATGGCAAAACTTCCTCTCTACCATTAAAAAAAAAAAAAGAAACAAACAAAAAACTAGCCAGAAGTGGTGGCATGCACCTGTAGTCCCAGCTACTCAGGAGGCTGAGGTGGGAGGATCACTTGAACCTGGGAGGCAGAGGTTGCAATAAGCCAAGATCATACCACCGCATCATTCTAGCCTGGGCAACAGAGTGACAGCCTGTCAAACACACACACACACACACACACACACACACACACACAAAAAAAAAAAAACAACTCCAAACCACTTAGAAGATGCTAAAGGAAAAAAGAAGAACATCCAGAGAACAGGAAAAGGCACTTTAAAATTAAAAATAGAATAACATTTCTAAAACACAATAGAAGGGGTAGATGATAAACTTGAGGAAGTTTCTATTTCTCCCCAAAATAAAGAAAAAAGACAGAAAGGAAATATAAGACAATTAGAGGATCATTCCTGCAACTCCAGCATCTAAACAGTAGAAGTCCCAGGGTAACAGAGGAGACTGACAAACTGAAGAAACCAAAGAAATAATCCAAGAAAATTTGTTAGAACTGGAAGATATGAGTTCCCAGATTGTGGGTAGCCAGTCAGGCCCTACCCCAAAGCCTATGATTGTGAAATTTCAGGAGGTTAAAATGGCACATCCTAACTTTCAGAGAGGAAAAATGGGTTCCTGACAATGGATCAGGGATCAGGTTGGCATGGGACTTCTAAACAACTTAAATAGAAGCTGAAAGACATTGGAACAATGCCTTAAAAATTCCAAAGGGGGAAAAATATATAGTCTATTTTCAAAGTATCAATCAGGTATGAAGGAAAGAAAAACATTTTCAAACATACTGGTATCCCAAAAGTTGCCTACAATGACTCTTAGGAAACTAATAAAATATACATTCCACCAAAGTGAGGAAATAAACCACTAAGACCTGAGATCCTGGAAACGGCGATCTAATACAAGAGATAGAGGCAAAGAGAATCCTAATAAACATGAAGGGAAATCCCAGGATAACAGCTGTGCAGCAGGCAAGAGGCACCAGCCCAGCTAGAGCAGGTTAGAAGGCTCAGGAGGAATGGCTGCA
The DNA here is from genome assembly GCF_003255815.1 of Theropithecus gelada. Lineage (NCBI taxonomy): Eukaryota > Metazoa > Chordata > Mammalia > Primates > Cercopithecidae > Theropithecus > Theropithecus gelada. The sequence goes on along the minus strand of NC_037681.1, from coordinate 67,046,180 downwards.
AAGAAGAAACTGACAGAATACTTGATATGTCTGACTGCATGGGAGGGTGAGTTTTGCATGAAACAGCTGAGACATACAGTGAAAACTAAGTAAGGGAAGCAACAAGATAATTGTTCACTTGAGAAACAGAAAGTGATACAAGAAGAAAAATACAGTCATAGTACACTACATGGCTCAGCTGTGACTAGTCATAAAAATATAAACACTGATCAGTGGTCAAACTGAAATTACAATATAGCTCCTGGAGAAAGGTGGATAGGAAGTGGAAGATATGTGTGAAAGGGAGCTAAGGCCTCATCAGTCATCATGTGAATTCAATAGAGAATAATTGTTATCAAAATAAACAGCAGAGAGTTGAAAGTGGTTGTCTCAGGGTAGTGTGAAATGTCTTTTCCGTAGGAGAAGTAAAAAGGAATATTTTATTTCTTCATAATAAGTCCTTCCAGAACTGCTGACTCTTTAAACCATCTGCATATATAAGTTTGATAAAAATAAAATGACTTTTTAAAAAAAATTGGGGAACACAATAAAGTATAAAGAAGTAAATTTCTAAAATTATTCATTATCACCACCTAGAACCAATCACTTTAA